>NC_056732.1:352752037-352871387 GCF_019279795.1 Protopterus annectens | reverse complement strand
CAAGGAGTATGTTGTGGTTAACCATATCAAAAGCTTTTGATAGATCTATAAATAGAGCAGATGAGAGAAGGTTACTGTTTCGATTTTTATTTATGGAGTCAGCAAAAGACAGAAGGGCAGTTGTAGTACTGTGATGGGGCCTGAAACCATGTTGACAGTCAGCTAGAAGGTTGTTTTGAAGAAGGTAGTTAAGAAATTGTTTGTGTATACACCTTTCCATTATCTTAGCTAATGGGGACAGTAAGGCAATAGGACGATAATTGGATAATTCAGAAGAAGGGCCCCTTTATGAAGGGGAATTATATGAGATATCTTCCAAACTAAGGGGATTTTCCTTTCTGAGATGGTTCTATTTATTAGAATAGATATTGGGTGATAGATAGCTTTTGCAGCAATTTGTAAGTATTCAGAAGGGAGTTGGTCAGCTGATGGGGTGCATGGTTTTAGTTTTAAGAGAAGCTTATATATGATAGAAGAAGATACAGGTTGGATTTGAAAGACATTAGTAGAGGCTGGCGAGGTATCATGTGAGGATGCAGTAGGTGTTGGTAGTGAGTATGTATATATACATACATACATACATACATATGTGTGTGTGCGTGTGTGTGTGTGTGTGTGTGTGTGTATTTATATATATATATATATATATATATATATATATATATATATATATATGTGTGTGTGTGTGTGTGTGTGTGTATAGAGATTTTTTTTGGAAATAGGCGGGGGAAGAGAAAAGGTTACAACATAACCTCTGGATGTAATCTTATGCACTCAAGTATCTGATGCGATTTCTAGCCAGGCATTTTGGTACAGGGCTAAGCGTTCCCTGAATGCCTCCGGAGGAAGGCAATCAGGCCTCTGTTCAGGAACACCGATATGGTTTTCCGGAACAGGACTCTATGAAACCCTGATTTTGGAGGCCACCCTTGCAACGTGAGTGGCATCTTCCATTTGAGTTCCCCCATCTGCCGTTAAGGGAACTTTTACCACATGTGTCTGGAAATGGCCCTCTGGATTTTTTTAACCACATGTTTTCCACCCACACTCTGATTCCTGGAAAAAGGTCTTTGAGGAGTGGAAAAAACATGCGTACAGCAGAAAGGGTCTTTCCA
This sequence comes from Protopterus annectens, assembly GCF_019279795.1. NCBI lineage: Eukaryota > Metazoa > Chordata > Ceratodontiformes > Protopteridae > Protopterus > Protopterus annectens. Next base: position 352,870,272 of record NC_056732.1, on the reverse strand, counting down.
TCTTTCCTTACACCTGGATAATGTTTCTCTAAACTTTGGGCCAAATAAGGATGATCCATCAAAGGGTGCATTGACGAATGAAGGCTTAAATTGCTCTGCAAAGTCCCAAAGTCACATCAAAGCATGTCTCCTTATGGCTATGCTTGAACCTGCCTGCTTTGGTAGTCCCTATGGCTGCACATGCAATGAGCAGCATAGACTAATTAGATACAGATTCCATGGCAGTTAACTGAAAGGCAACTTTGTCTTATACCTCCTCAGAGATGGCTTCTGCCAGGGTATTTGAGAGCTCATTGATCAGATCCCTTGGAAGCCTGGTGAAATGTGCCAGAAAATTCAAAGACTGTAATGCAAAGGTCGATGATGCATAAATCCATTTGCTAAACCTATCCATCATCTGAGACTCTCTGTTGGGTGGATTGATAGGGGAACTTTCCTCAGCCAGTTCCTTTTTTTTGGCCGCTGATACGACCATGGTACCTACTGCTAAACCTTTTGCTCAAAACTGTTTATCTTCCATGGTTTATCTTTGGGAGGGGAAAAAATGCTGTGTGGCCTCCTAGGGATATAATTTCAATGGAGTTGGGTGCCTTCCACACCCAATGAGCAATCAAGTGAATAAATTCATCTGTGGACGGAGTCACCCAAGAGGTAGAGGGGCGAGTGCAAAAATCCTGCAGGTATACTAATTCCTCAGGGGTAGGGTTTTGGGACTTCTAATCACCTCTGTGATCGGGGGTGATCTGGGAGACTCTTCTTCTTCATCAAAATCAGTATCTACGGTGATGTATTCTTGTGGGGAATCTAAGTGATTCCTCTTGCACTTTTTCTTCACAGGGAGCTCATCAGGTGGATGGTCTGGTGAGGTATTGGAAGAAGCCAGAACCTGTATCTGAATCTGCTGAGATTTTAGCAATTGCCAATCCAAAACAGCCAAAAAACTCAGAGCTTGAATTGGTACCGAAGTAATTGAGACTGATGGAAATGATGCAGCTGACACCGGACAACTCAATGCTGAAATCTCCAAGGCCTCAGAGGAGGTTGGAGAAGGACTAGTCAACGGGGTGAAACAGAGTGCTTGGCACCTGAAGGGATCAAAGCTGAGAGGACACCTGCAATTCCTCTCGTCCACAAAATTTTCTCCACCAGTGTCTGCATGCCAGTATCTGAGAGGCTTTTGGTGGAACGGATACAGGACACAGAGGGAGACTTGGTTCTGTGCAAAAAGACCAAAGGTAATTTCCCAGCAAAGGGATCAATGAATGAGGAATATTGAAATCTAGGCACTTGCCAACTAGAAATACTCTATGCTGAATCAGTCGGTGCCAAAGTAATGCTCGGAGCTTGAAATCTGTGGAACCGAGCAAGAAGTTTTAATCTCCACCCTCAGCTTTGAAGGTTTAGAAGCAATGGAGGGTGTTGGTACAGATACTGCAGTAGTAACATCAGTCAGAGCTAAGCAGCTTTTTGGCACCATGGTTTTAAATTTAACTGCTGTAACTGGAGAAGATGGCATAGACATGCTTCTTTTCTTGTCCATCCCAGAGGAAGAGGAAGAAGAAAGTGATAAGATATCAGTTTTGCTTTTTCCAGCAGATACGGCCTCGTCAAAGGCAGTCGGAATTAAACCTTTTAAAATAAGTTTATTCTTTCTCAACTAAAGCTCTGTGGCTACTGAAATATTATTGCAGGTGGTGTGGTTCCAAGCAGTAGACACACAATGTGTGCGACTCTGAAGAAGAAATTCTGTGGCCACACTGCTGGCACTTCGAAAAAGCCAGAGGGACCTTTATGTTTTTCATCCATACTAAGTAAGAAGCTCACGCTCACCCCAGACATGCATACAACAGAAGGAAAACCAAGCACTCAAACTTTTTATCAGAGAAAAATAGTCAAAATATTTTTTTTTCACAGAACTGTAAGAAAGGGGGACAGAGTTCACTGAAGTGTATGGAAAAAGAGTTATCTACAAACAATGGTAAAAAAAGAGGTACACAAAGTGTACGGAAGGAGAGGAAATTACCAACAACGGTAATTACAAACTACACAAGTACAAAAAGAAGCAGGGAAAGATATAGAAATAAATTTAGTGTTGAAGAAAAGGTGAAATAATAAACAATTTCACTTAGCTCGAGAGCAAAGGCAAACATGTCTGCCCAGGAAAGCAGCAAAGGAGATCTGAGGTAACTAGGACAGATAGAATAAAATATGCAATCACCAGCAGCCAAAGGTCACCAAGAAGAACAAAGTGAAAATGTAAAAACCAAAAACTTCAGGCGACCACCACAGCTAAAAGCATACGTAGTTTATTAAAAATACGACATGATCAGCGCTTTCACACAAAGTGCTTCTTCAGATCTATGGTAACAGACAAACATTGCATCCAAGTTTAAATATCTTAGCAATAATAAAACCAATAAAATCTAATCAATAAAACAATTAAGTCACTGATGTGATATACGTTTTCTGAGAACTGGTTTTAAAGGCATAGTAGCATTAATTCCTGGTGATTTATCTGCTTGCATTCTTGCTCTCCACTGCATTTCAGCTAGCTCTACTCTACTGTTAATATCACCTCCCCCTCTTATTATCTGATATCAATTGCAGTACTGTAAATTCAAATGTGTGCCTTCATTATTGGATATGTGCTTAGCTAAAGCATTAAAGAGATTCATTTTCCTGATGTCACCCAGATGTTGCATAATACGTTCTTTAAGCATTCTGGTAGTCTTACCAATATAGAAAGAAGCACATGATCTACAGCTAGCTAAATAAACTAAATTCTTAGATCTACAGTCTGCATACAAATTGAAAGTAAATATACGATTGGTAGAGGGATGCATGAAGGTATCTCTCCTTGAAACAAATGAGCAGGCCCTGCAATTTCTGTATGGAAATGTACCATGCCTATTAGAAATCACCCTGGTACTGCTGTTAGTGGTACAGCAGAGCTGCCTTTTCAAAGAAAGGTTGTTTTTAAATGTATAGTAGGGTCTATCACCCTCTATAGCTCTTATCTGATCATTAGATGCCCAAATAAGCCAATATTTAATTATAATCTCACATGCTTTAAAGATGTTACTACTATAGGTGAGGGGTAGTCTTAAAATATTTCTATTCGATCCCCCATGTGTCACCCTTACATCAGAATCATGAGCTGTCCTATGAAAAAAAAAAAAGGCTTCCCTGTTGTATCACACAGCCCTTTAACCTGCAACATAACTCTTCTTAGGTCATTTTGATTATATCCTCTTTTCATTAGCTCAGTTTCAGCTTCAAAGATGCGCCCTGGTATTCTTGATCTTCAGTATGGAGTCTAGACGTTCTTAAAAACTGCCCTTTAGCTATATTATTAAAAACATGCTTAGGGTGCATACTGGAGCAATGCAACAATGCATTCTTTCTTCAATTTTTCCGAAATGAAGAACTATGAATTGTACCATTCATCAAAGTAACCTTAGTATCTAAAAAATCAATAGAATTGCTACAAAAATTCAAAGTAAATCTGAAGCAGTCACTACTTCGTTCAAGATATTCTACAAACTGTTGCAGCTGCACATGTGCACCTCGCCAGAGAACAAAGATATCATCCACAAATCTTTTATAATGTAGCAAGTGTGAAAGGACCATCCTGCTCTCTCAGTTTACCAACACCAGGTTGGCATAACTGTTTGCGCAGGGGGTCCCCATAGCTGCTCCATAGCTGCTCCAAGATTCTGCATGTAAATGGTCTCCTTGAACATAAACAAATTGTTTTCCAAAACCAGCTGTAACAACGTGCCTAACGGTTCAATATGCATAGAAGAATAGTCAGTATTATTTCTCAAAAAACATTTCACAGAATCAATCCCAAAATCATGGGGTATTATCGTAAATGAAGTACAAATGTCCATTGTAACCAATAAAACATCAAATCTAGAGTGCATAGAAAGTGTTCAGTGTCTTTAAGAACAGCTGTTGCTTTATCTAAAGGTGCCTTTAACTGACTTTCAATGAAGATGGATATAAATTCAGTCACTTATCCCCTCCCTGATACAGTAGGATGAAAGGAAGGCTGCAACAGATATTTATGCACCCTGGGTAGGCCATGAATAATAGGAATTAATGGCTTTTCAACTAACTAAGTCATATAGATCTTTATTAATTATAGACGTTAGTAATAAGTCATATATGGTTTAATGCACTTGCTTTACAACTGATTCAACAACCAACCGAGATATAACCTTATAGGTGATAGTATCATTTAACGTATCTTGCATGCTGTTGGCATAAAATGCTGAGTCTAGTGCAACACTCGCACCTCTTTTATCAGCTGGGCATATTGCTGTCCTGGAACCATTCCTTAGTTGTTGTAGAGCCATAGCCTCATCTTTAAGTTATAAAACATATTGTTTGCTGGCAGAGAATCAAACACTTCCTTCTCACAGAGTTTAACAAAAGTATCAACCATGGGTGGCAATGTTTGAATTTACAGTACTGCAATTGACATCAGATAATAAAGGGGGGGGTGATATTAACAATAGAGTAGAGCTAGCTGAATTGCAGTGGACAGCAAGAATGCAAGCAGATAAATCACCAGGAATTAATGCTACTGTGCCTTTAAAACCTGTTCTCAAGAAACATAGATCATATCTGTGACTTAATTGTTTTACTGATTTGTTTTATTATTGCTAAGATATTTAAACTTGGATGCAATGTTTGTCTGTTACATGGATATGAAGATGCACTTTGTGTGAAAGCTCTTATCCTGTTGTATTTTAATAAACTATATATGCTTTTGGCTGTGGTGGTCGGTTTGAGTTTTTGTTTTTGATATAACTATGAGAGATGCATTGTGGTTAGGGTTGAAGCTGGAGAGTTTTTGGCCTGCACAAGCTGTATAAATGGCCAAGATGGTTAAGATTTTCAGAATCAAACCCACTGGTTAAGGATAAAATGAAGACTGACAACTTTAGATCAATCATTAAACAGTTGGTTGACATGATTAGAAACACTGAAAGTTAGATCTACCCCATATACCGAGGTCCTTAAATGAACCTACAGTTTCAATAACTGTGTGCTGTTTAAAGTATTCACCTTTCGATTTGTCTCTCCCAAATGTCACGTGCTTAGTTTTTGATGTGTTTATGTGCATATTATTCTCCTGTGCCCAAATGGTCAAGTTCTTCAGACATTCCCTATCTGTACCACATGCAATCAGTTTACACATTTTATGTCATCTGCATACACTGTACAACACCTCAGATGAAAAAGATGGATCTGAATGATAAAACCAAAACAAGTATAGGCCTAGGATAGAGCCATGTGGGACACCATGACTGTAACCTTGAATTTCACCTGTCCAATTACTCTGTGATACTTGCCATGTCTTATTTATCAAGAGTGCATAGATACCTAGTTCTAATAAACAGATTAGTGTTTTGTGTACGACCTTATCAAATGCTAAAGTCAAATCTATTTAAAGTACATCACAGCACAATTTTCCATTCATATTATATTGTTACAGATCATCATGTTACAGGTGGCAATAGTTCTACTTTCAACATATGCATGCTGAAATATGGTTTCAAGTCCCAACCTTTCTAGTTCTGATAATTATTTATTCAATATAACCATCTCCATTACTTTTCCACAACATGAAAGTAAATTTATGGGTCTGTATGACGGGGTTTGCTCTACTTCCCTTTCCCTGAAAAGATAGGTTTAACAAATGCACATCTCTGATCATGAGGAGTCTGTCCATATTTACATGAGCTAGCAAATAACAGACTTAATAGTACTCTAAGCTCATCCTGAAGTGTTCTCAGGTCATTACTACTAATTTCAACTCCTCCCTGTGCTTTGTTTGGATTCCGTTTGTGTAGTTCTTTTTCAATATAATCTACCTTGATTTCAGTAACTTACCTAGATTCAATGGGATAATATATCACCCCCTTTGTGGGGCCAAATAACTTTGCAAAAGATGAAGGGTCCGAAGATTGGGAAGAAGGAGCCCCGAAGGATGGGAGATTAGATCCTGAAGGGAATCCAGTATCCCAGGTGGATACTTCAGGTGAAACCTTAGGAAGGGAAACCATGGCTGACGAGGCCAGAAAGGGGCAATGGGGATAAGGGATGTCCTCAGGCTTTGTGCTTTCTGCAAAACTTTGAAGATAAGAGGGATAGGAGGGTAAGTGTAGAGGAGACTCGGAGGTCAACTGTGGACTAGAACATCCCTCTGTGGCTCCCCAGGTGGAGGGGGGGAGGTCAGGGTGAAGTACATGCTGCATTTGTTGTTGGCTTGGGAGGCAAAGAGGTCACAGCATGGTTGACCCCAATGATCAAAAATCTGCTCCATCACCATCAGACTGAGGGATCACTCATGAGGGCTCAAAATGATTCTTCTAAGTTTGTTGGCAAACACGGAGTACCCGGGTATACGTGCTGCAAGAAGAAAGTGCCTCGAGGACATCACCCATTCCAACACTCTCATAGCCTCTCTGCACAACAGGTAAAATAGTGCTCCTCGCGTTTGTGGATATGCCAGACCACTGGCATGTTGTCTGTCTGAATTGCAATCATCCCCAGAGGGAGGCAATCCTGAAAGGGCTGCAATGTTAGGAGGACTGCTCTCATCACTAGGATGTTTATGTGCAATTTAGCCTTAGTGGGGGACCATGTGCCTTGAACTGTTCTCCCCTGGAAATGCCCCCCCCCCACCCCAACAGGGAAGCCTCAGTGGTCACCGTGAACTTGGGTGGAGGGAGTGAAAAGGGCATGCCTAAAATGAGATCCTGAGACTGAAGCCACCAAAGGTGCAGTGTGCACACTAGCATCAATGTTTTGGACATGGACATAGGTTGAGACAGAACAGCCCACTGAACCGCCGGGTCCACTGTAAAACCCACATATGGTACCTTGCTAGTGGTACAAGCTGAATGGCCATGGCCATAGAGCCTAGGGTCCGAAGAACCAAGCTGACTGGAGGTCTCGAAAGATTTAAGACTTGCATGACCTGTTCCCAGATCAGCTGTATTCTATAAAGAGGTAATGCCGCAATTTCTTAGATGGAGTCTAGCTGGACTCCTATGAACTTTAATTTTTGTGCACCAGATTGAACTTAGAGAGGTTCACTGTAATCCACAATTGACTGAACAGGAGGAGGACATACTGGATGGCTTGTGACAGTCGATGCCTCGTGGGTGCCATGAGGAGCCAGAGGTACTGAAACACCTGGAATCCCTGCAGCCGCAAGGTGAGCAGACACCGCTGCCATACATTTTGTAAACACCGGGGGGGTTGAGGGGAGTCCAAAGGGCAGGACTCTGAACTGGTAATGATTGGCCAGTAACTGGAAGTGAAGGTGTCTCCTTGAGCACCTGTCTATACTGATGTGATAATAGGAGCCTTGAAGATCCACTGAGCACATCAAGTTGCCCTTGCATAAGAGAGGCAGAATGGAGTAAAGACTGACCATCTGGAACTTGGACTTCTTGACCGATAGATTCATCCTGCTGTGGTCCAGAATAAGAAGCAGGTCCCTTGTCATTTTTGGCACTAAAAAGAAGGGAAAGTAATTTCCAGATCCTCTTTGTCCTGTTGGGACCTCTTGCATGGCTTTTTTGAAGAAGGTGTACAACTTCCTTAAACACCAACTCCCTCTGGCAGGGTGGTACGTCAGGGTGATACCTTAGTATAGAAGGGGGTTGAAAAAAGTGAATGAAATAACCCTTGGAAATGATGTTTAACACCCACTGATCAGAGGTGATATTTGTCCTTCCTAGTGGGTGAAGGGAAAGACGACCCATGACTGACTCCAGGGCAGGGCGGCTGGGGAACACTTCAGGAGTGCTGAAAGGGTTGCTCAGAGAAATGTTCCCTAGATTCCTGATTTTGTAGACCCCACCCCCCTGCCTCTAGGGTGGCATCTGCTGTTGAATCCTCTCCCCCTGCCTCCGGATGAGGAATCATAAGGAGCATCCTGGCAGGAAGGCTGTAACCTCTGGTGCCACATCTTCTTAGCGCCTCTTTGGGTCTTGTAAAATGACCTCTGAGAAAGAAAACTTGATCCCGACTGTGGCAAAGGCCTTCCCTTCCAGCTCACTACGGGTTAGAGTGTCTTTCACAGGAGGTCCAAAGATGGTGGACCCATCAAAGGGAGCACTGGTAAAAGACGCTTTGAAGGCCTCCACAAACCTGCATAGTCATAACCAAGCATGCCGCCTTACAGTTACACCGGTACCTGCTGCTTGAGAGGTAGCCTCCTCTGCATTAAAAATTAACCTCATCGACGAATTAGCAAGGGACATCAGAATAGAGAACTTGGGAGACACCTTTTGAGGTCCTCCTCCAGCAGCAACTCTGTAAGGGAAGTGGTGAGTTCTTTGACCAAGTCCCTTTGAAGGTGGATGAAGTGTGCCAGGTAATTAATTGCCCTCAGTCCAAATGTAGCGGAGGCAAACACACACTACCCATGCCAGGTCTGTCTGCAGGAGAATAAGGAACTTATCTGTTCACTTAAGCAAAGGTTCCACAGTGTCAGGCTCCTTCCAAGCCCTATTGGTGATAAGATCCACCAACTCATTGACAGGGGGGGACACCCAGGAATTAGAAAGGCCTGACCCGAAAGCCTTCAGAAACACGGACTCCTCCGAAGACTGGGACTGGGGAGACCGTCCACCCTTTTGCTTCAGGATTTCATGATGTCCCCAAAGGAGACATAGTCATGCAAGGTTCTGGGGGATCCGATTCCTTCATCGAGGTCTGTGTCCTCTGTGTGGGACTCCATGGGAGCGTCAAAGTGCCTCTTCTTGCACTTTCTCTTATGAGGTGCCTCTCCTGTGGGTGGCTCAGCGGAGGACTCGGAAGACACATAGACCCCAGGAAGGGAGGAAACCCCCTTAAGTCTAGAACACGAGGACTGACCCTGGACAGGATGGAAGGCCTCACCACCAAAGTTAGAGAGGGGTAAGGATGTTCCTGGAGGGGTAGGAGATGTTGCTCCAGTCCTGGAGAAGGTCCTCTCTACCACCCAGAAGGCCAAAGGGCTGGAAGTGGTCCCATCCCCTTTTCTGGAGGGCATGGCCACACAGAAAGGAAGAATGGACCCTGATAAAGCAATGCTGTCCCCAGACAATACCACTCTGAAGCTATCAAGGGCCAAGGCCCCCAGGGGAAGAGGGCGGAGGAAAAGAGCAGGCCAGGAACCCTGATGGAGTAGAAAAAAAGGGAATACTCAGCTCACTTGGGAAGTGACCGCAGGGTATCCAGGTCCCGAGATTCCAACACCCTTGGAGTCAGAAGAGAACAGTGAGAAGGGATTGGGGAGGCTCCTGAAGCCGGGTCAGCTGGGGACTCCAGAAGCCCCAACTCTATTTGGGCTTTGAGGAAACTCCTCATCATCCTGTCCATATCTGACGGCACAAACTCCTGGAGGAAATGGAGGAGTGGATAGGCTTGGCTGGGGATCCAACCCTGGACTTGAAGACCTGTGTCTATGCTCTGGAGTTTGGCTCCAAGGCCTAGGAGCCAACAGAAACAAATGCTTGGAGGATCCAGGAGAAGCTGAATCCTCTACAATTATAGGATGATCCAACAGGCCTGTCGGATCCAAAACCGAGAGAATCTAATGAACTAGTCTGAAATTAAGCTGGTCTGGCCTCAGCTGGATCTGAGGGCCTCCGATCCGAGGAGGCCCTGGATCGAGTCGAAGAGTCCATCGGTCTGGGATCTGAAGATCTCAAATCTGAGATGGCCTGGCCTCTGGTTGGATTGGGAGAGCTAGGCTCTGACAGCCTTGCTTTCTTAGAAGCTCCAGAAGGGATAGAAGAAGCCTTCCGCTTAGGATCGGAAGGGGAAGCCTTAGCGCGGGAGACACAAAGGTCCCCCGAACCATACCTTTAAGTAACCGTTTATTACGGCACTCCGCCAAAGCCCTGTGAATGAATGCGGCAAAGACATTGCATTCTACCTCCAGGTGAGGAGCTCCTAAACAAGACAAGCACTCCTCGTGCGAGTCAGAAGTGGGCATCTTCTGACTGCATGAGGAACATTTCTTAAATCTTTAGGGTTTCTCAGACATGCTGAAGAAAGGGAAATACCAAGGGAAGAAAACATTAGTCAAAAAGAGACTAACAGTCTACGAGGAAAAAAGACACAAAATACAAAATGCCTAACTTACAAAGGGGAAGCTACCCTGATAAAAAAAACTAGGATGACCAAGAGAGGAGAGGTAACTAACACTAAGACTAAGTTAAACTAAATCTAGCGATGAGCTGAAAAAAGTTAAATCACTTATCTGGGTGACAGCCAACAGATCATGTCTGAAGCCTAATCTGGCAAATGAGATCTAAGGGTTAGAGGGCAGCAGGGGATTACAGGAGAGGGAGGAGTTTGAGCCTTGGATCTGTTTAAGCTAAGATTGCCGGCTCGGATCCAAAGTCACATCCAAGACCCTACTGAGGAACAATGACATGGATAGCATCAGATGCTTTTGTTTATGGATAATGATAGCAAGATACAAGCAGTGAAAATGTTTTTATTCCATTTAGTTTTATACACAGGCATATTTTTATTGACCAGAGGAGAAGTTGTGGATTTTAATAAAAAGTTGAAGGGTTTTATCTGGGAGGGGAAGAGGCCAAGTATCAAGTGGGATAAATGTATTGGCCCAATATAACAAGGTGGTTTAGGATTACCTAATTTGAAGGGATATTTTACAGCTACACATTTAAGGCTTTAACACAAGGAGAAAGCTACAAGTCAAAGTGGAAAGAGATAATGACGAAGCGGGGGAAATTCAAACAATGAGAGAATGGGATTTTAGATGCAGATCCTCAAGGAGAATAGCAGCCATACAGAATATTATATTCATAAAGTAGCAGAAAGTATTTTAAGAACTAAGCCAAAACGAGAATGGAGAAAGAAGATTCTACTGATAGGGATGACTGCAATTAGAGGTACAAAGAACAAGCAAGAGGTTTCCTGAATTTACTGGAGAAAACTAGCAAAGGAACTAAGGTACTGCAGCAAATAACTATAGAGGGAAAGGTAACATACTGGGAAGAGGCCAAGAAGAAATTTGAATTGCAGGCTACAGACCTACCAAGGACTGACATCGGAGTACAGGCAAAGAGAAAGGAATAAGGAAATTGTAAGTGAAAGACCTGCTCTGGTAGAGCTTTTAGCTAAATCTTGAACAGAAGCTGCTTTTAAAAAGGGATAATTAGTATGGTATATAAAATATTGCACAATAACTATGGGAATCAGAGGAGGTTAGAAAAGATTGGGAAGAGAGACTGGATAAGCAATTCACAAAGAAACAATGGGAGGACATACGCATGGCTCCCAAATGTGCAACAAAATCTAGAAGATTTATGATTTTGCCTGTAAGTATTTGCATAGGCTTTTTTATACCCTAAGCAAACTACAAAGAATTTTTCCTGAGGCAGATGGCAAATGTGGAAGGTGTGATAGGAAAGAAAGTGTCAACTGCTCGGATCCTGCAGTAGTTCAACAAATCTCCCACATCTATGAAACGTCCCAGACCAACTTAAATACAAACAGTTAACTTTTACAAGCAATTCTACCTATGGACGTAGAAGTGCAGTATAACGTATACATAATGCTCAGATCTTGCAGCCATTCACAAATCTCTTACAACTGCAAATGAAACTACAGGACCAAAGTCCCAAAACAAGTTATTTTTGATACAAAAGGATAAGTGGCAGAAACTGCAGATTTTTTTAATTTTTATTTATTTTTGTTAACCATGTCTACCTGACTTCACTGTACCTATTTTTGGTTTCAGCAGAGTGCTTGTAATCAGGCAAATCAGTATTAATTTATTCATTTACTGCATTTGATTAGCAGAATAGTCCGACTAGGCAGAAAGCTAATACCCCTTTTCACTAAAGGCCAGGGGAGAAAAATTCCAATATTTCATAAGGAACAGAGGTATACAAGTAATAAACACATATGCAAAATTTAAACTGAGAATAATTAAAAGCAGCATCATGCAATGAGTTGTGAAACTTTTTCTGGGGAGAGAAGCACTGGATAAAAAATACTACATAAAGAAAACCGTAAAAAGTGGTATTAAAAAAATCAGCAAATATGAAACATTTAAACAGAATGATGTTGTTGTTTGTCTTTTGGCTTTTCCCAGTTAGGGGTCGTCACAGCGGAACTCCGGTCTGCTAATGATTGGCAGTAGATTTTCACGAACGCCGAGGTGCCAGCTCGACATTCAACCAAGGCATGCCCATTTACGCACGTCTTTCAAGCGCCCACCCAACCATGGAGAGGACATGCAGACTCCACACAGAAGGCACTCCCAAGCCCAGCCGAGAATCGAATGGGAGAACCTCTTGCTGTAAGGCAACACTACCGCTGCACCACCACTGATAAACATTTAAACAGAATATCATTAATTAATTGTAGCATCGTGTAAAAAGTTACAAACCACATTTGGAAATGAGCTTGACAGAAGGACAGAGAAGAAAGAAATTGGAATTTTAGTATTAATAGGCGAGACAGAAGGAAGAACAGAGAGAGGCAGAGGACAAAGATTTTGGACCAATAGTGCTTGAAAAGAAAAGTAAGGAACAGGACATTTTCATCCAGGAGCTGTGCATGAACAGATGCAGATATCTTTTAGGTAATTTCTTGTTTATTCTTAAAAGAGCTGGTACTTAATGTGTGAGTGAGAGGAAGGGAATTCCAAATTTTAGTCAGGAAAGAGTACAGAGTCTCACCAGCTGAGCTGTTAGCTTTTGTAACAGTTAATAACATTTTGTCATTGGATCTCGGCTGTCTTCTTGGGTTATATAGTTCAAGAATATTTTTCACTAGGGCATTTGTCTGGATAAGAGATGAGTTTATGGGTAGTGACTAGCTGGGAAAGTGTAAGGTAATGCCTTAGCTCTAACGGCTGAAGTCTTTTAAGGCCAGATAATGATGTGTCATATAATGATGATTAGCAGAAAATGTTGCCACCTTATTATAGCACTGTTCCAAAAGTGAGACTGGACAGGATTGTTTGTTAAGACAGGAGCAGTGTAAATAGTGTAGGGATGAGAAGGGATTGAGCAATTCTTTTTTCTGGAATTATCTGTGGGGTACTGTTTGACTCTATAGAGCACATCTAGGTTTTGGTGGGTGTTTTATTTATTGCTTGTTTTATGTGATGATTATATTTTAAACTTTCATCAGTAGTGACTACTAGAAGCTTAGCTTGACCTTCCAGTTCTATATTGCTGTTGTTAAAGGAAGTGATATTGAATTTATTTGTGTAGTCGGCTGAATGCTTTGAGGTAAATAGGATCAGTTTTTTTTTTTTTTTTAAAGGGTTATGGAACAACTGTACATCAGACAACCAGACTGGTATGGTAGAAAGACTCTTGGGTGAATTGCTTTAATTTATCTACAGTTTTAGCACAACACGTGATTATTGAATTGTCTTTGTAATGTATGACAGTAGCTTGTTCAGAAGCTAGATGAAGACCATTAATGAATATATTGAAGAACAGGGGGCCTAAAATAGATCCCTGAAGGACACGCACTGTAATGGGAAGGCAACAGGAGTTATTTTGTCATTTTTTTGCCTGTTGCCTATTAAAGGGGTAGCTGGAGAACAAAAATAGTGAAAGAACAGGTACTCAACGAATTATGTTTGCACACATAGTACATGACACTAATCTGATAGAGTACAGGCAATGTTCATATTTACAGCATATGTAAGATGTACAAGTTACACAGAATGGATGCTGACAGAGCACAGTAGACACAGAAGGTTAGTGGTAGACAGGAGGATGGAGTTATATAGGTTAGAAAATATGGAAGGGGACTAAGGTGGTGGCATAAGAGTAAATGTGTGAGAAGACTAAGTTGAGAGGCATTTAGATTGCTCCATTGGGTAGTTAAACAAGGGAAGACCATGTTATGGTTAATGAATTAGTGGCCAGATATATAAAACACTACGCAATATTGCTATTCAGGAAGCATTTGCACTTTTCATCTTTACGAAGGAAATGCTTAATATGTTGTCTAAATTTCTGGTAGGTTTCAATGGAGTTTGTATTAATAGGAAGGGATTTACAGTTCTGGCTGCTTTGACTAACAAAACATGGTCTGTGCAGAAAAGTTCATTTCAAGGGGCTTTACATGTTGGGAACAGAAGGAGAAAGGGTTCTATGAGGAGGTGTTCTTGATTAGCCTAATGGCAAAAAAGAGAGGGAGGAACTGAGATTGAGCAGTTTATAGAAGTGTTGATGGGCATTTAATACAAATTTATTTTGCCTTTTAAAGCCTTTTAAAGTACACAACAATAGTGTTGTGTTTGGGGAGACTGGGTTGTAAATCTGAAAATATTGGATGCTATTTGAAGACGTGTCTCATTCTTTACAGATGCACCTACAATCTATATTTTAGTTTTGGAAGGACTCCCTTATAATCAGTCTTCCAGCAAGGGAGGTTAAGTAGGACATTTTCTTAGCCCAGAACAGGAGTTTGTTTACCATGACTTTAGTAACCTGGATGTTATGCTGAAAGTTGGGATTCAGGTTTAGCCAGACCCTCAGTATCTGTACTGCTGGACTGTTCCAATTCTTTCTTGGTTAGATTTTAGGGGGACTCTAGTTAGTTTATAGGCAGTAGTTCCAAGTAGCACATATTTTTTTTGTGTGCTTTTACAATGAGCTTGTCTTTATGAATCCAGTTTGAGAGTTGCGAAAGGTTCTGTTCCAGTTCACTTTAAATACTGACAGGAGAAATACAAACTCTGCATCTCATCAGGTCAGATTATAAGATTTTGGGGATGTAGGGGTGGTCAACTTGTATGGGGGATAGCACTGCTCCTTGTGGAACTCCTTTGTCAAGAGGAGTACAGGGGATAGGGTGGTACCTATATGGATGTTAAACTGTTTGTCACTTAGCCTTGGAATCACTACATTACATTGGGGCTTATTCCACATCCTACTTAAGAAATCTACAAGCGGGCATCTAAACGTTGCAACAAGATCACAGAGCATAAGAATGCAACATGATCAGAGAGAAGTTTGAAAAACAACAGATGGGAGAGGTTGTTAGGGACAAAAATAAATAATGGGAGATAGTATGTCTAATACCAAATAAGGCAATAGGAAGTTCAGTATTTTGCATGGAAGTGCCTGCTTTAAGTATTTTATACACTACAAAAGATTGCCAGACCCTTTCAAATGAAGGAAGGAAGCTGCTGAAGATGTAAAGGTGAAATTGGGGATTGGCAACACATTTTCACTTTGTAGGAAATTGTAAAGATTTAGATAGGGGCTTGAAGAAATAATGTACAGTTGTGTAAGTTGAAATTGTCATAACAGTACATGTTCTACTGATCACTGCTGCATCAGCCTTAGCCATATGGGGTTATATCCTGCCAAGAATATAACAGCTGGACAGTTTCCAAAGCTTCATAGCACCTTCACGTGCCCAGACTGTCAAGCAGCTCAAGTTGAAATGACTAAAAGACAACTTTGAGTGCGAAGCCCATCAGTGCTTTCCTGCCAGTAGAGAGAGAGGGAGGCTGAGCCCTGAAAGGACAATGCTAGGAAAAACAAAAAATATATGTCCACACCCTGGCATAAAAACACACCAGGATGATAGGAGGGCGAGAGCAGCTCCTGCAGCAGTGATCATTTAAACATCTACTTTTATGGTAAGATAAACTTACACAACGGTACTATGTTATTTATATTGATCATTGCTGCAGTATTCTTACCTACATGGGCAAATTACTATAGCCAACTGTATTTGGAAGGTGGAAAGAGAAGGGTCCAGGAGTCCCTGGAGAATGTTACGAGCACAGCTTGAGCTAGACCTGGAGAAGGAATTAAGCTTATAGTGCTTTGTAAAAGTACACAGAGGACCAAGTAAGCTGCTCCTGCACAACTTTTAGAATCTAACCTTTCCCAAAAAGTCATAGATAAATCCAAGGCTCTGGTTGAGTGGGTATTGACCCAGCCTGTAAAAGACATGTTGTGGTGAGTATAACAAAAGGTAATAACCTTAGAGAGCCATTAGGAAATAGTAAATTTTGACACATCTTACCGTCACAAGAAATAAATTGATCGAAGATCTAAAAGATTTAGTACTGTCAAGATAGTACCAGAGTTGTCCGTAGACATCCAAGAAATGCAGCATCCTTTCTCCCTCATTTTTAGGTTCAGGAAAAAAAATGGGGAGATGGATAATTTGGCTTAACGTAAACTTGGATACCACTTTAAGCATAAAAGAAGGATTAGTTCTCAAACAAACACTGTCACTGTGGAAAATGAGATAGCGCTGACTCACCATAAGAGCTTGGAACCTAGATATGCTTCTTGCAGCGGTCAGAGCAATCAGTAAAACTCTTTTCCATATTAAGATCCTCAAGTCATCGAATTCTATGATGGCTGCACATTGAGTAACAGCTTAATTCTGGCTCTCCCAATCTGAAAACAGAAACTTAGCAAAGTAGGTCAGTGGACCTAAATTTCTGTGTAAATTTCAGTAACTGGCTAGTAAGTGCATTGCCTGGATTCCAGGAAAAAAGAAATAAAGGATCTGATGGAAAATCAGCTACAAAAGGGGAGAAAGAAGCACAGACAGAGAGGAGTACTGCACTGCTTCAGCAAGAAGCACTACAAGTTCCAGACATGACTTCCAGTAACCGAGAGGAGTATAAAGCACCAGCACACAGACCTGGTTAAAATAAACAAAACCATGATGGGAGTATATGAACACAGACAATAAAAAGTTGGAAAAAATGGAAGAAGCTTTAAACAGATATTAAGATAAGGTGACAGAACTGCAAAACTCAGAGAATGACATGAAGAAAAGGCTGGCTGAATATGACACAGCACACGAAGAGATGTTTCAAAAACAATAGAATAAGAGGACAGATAGGAAATATCTAAGATAGAAAAGTAGGGAAAACCTAAGATTTTATGCAGTACCAGAGAAGTTGGAAGGAACAGACTGTATTCATTTTATGAAAGCACAAATAAGCAACTGGACATGTTCCACAACACGAACTGTTAACTGAAAGGGCACATCATGTGCACAACTCTATATCTGGTGACTAAAAAACAATCTAGACCTTTAATGATAAAAATGCAGTCTTATCGACAGAAGGAGCTGATTTTGACAAAAACTGTGGCAAAAAGATAAAGTGCTAAAAGTGGGAGATAGAGTGTTTGTGGAGAATGATTAATCAGTGCACACCAGGCAGAAGAGGCATAAATATATTCCATTATTTAGGGAATGTTGAAAAGCAGGCATGAGATTCAAACTGCTTTGTGGAGAATGATTACTCAGTGCACACCACGCAGAAGAGGCTATTACTCAGTGCACACCATGCAGAAGAGGCATAAATATATTCCATTATTTAGGGAATGTTGAAAAGCAGGCATGAGAGTCAAACTGCTGTACCCAGCCTTCTTCATAATGTTTTTCCCTGGAGGGGCAAAATTTATTGAAGAAGTACATGCTAAGGAGGAAATACAAAAGTGTGTCCAACAAATGGTGAGGTTTGAATCAGAAGGAGGTACTGCTTTGTGTTCTCCTGGTGCTAAGGACTACAGAGAGATTGAGCCCATGAAATATTTTCAACTGATTCAATTGCCTGAGAGAAGGAAGAAAACATAAGAATTGACTAGAAGAATCCGGAATATGTTAGAAATGAAACAGAGACAGGAATTGGGAGACAGAGATGAACAGGATTACAGCTAGCAACCTGGAAATCAACTCTGGGATGATAAAGCACTAATTATATTTGTGAAACTTGACAGAACAGGAAAATCTGAAAATATTGGACTTCCTTGGACTTGTTAAACTTGTGGAGAACTTTAAAGCATACACCCTGCTTCATGTTTTTAAAGTTTGGAAAATAAAATCAGTAACTTGTAAACAGACAAATGTGAGATTACACAGCAATTATTATATTTGAGAAAGATAGCAGAACAAATACTGGATTTTTGTGGACTTTCCTAAAGCATATGCCATACATTATGTCATTAAGCTTTGGAGAGGGAAGGAGAAGGGAGAAAGTTAACTAAGTAAAACATTTTTTTCCTCTTAAAGGTAATGTTTAAATGCTGCATGATTTTCTTAGCAAGCTACGAAGGAAAGTATTTCAGTTCTTTTTTAATGTAATGGGGATATTAATATAAACAGGTGGTTTTCTTTTTCTCCCTTCTCTCGTTTTACCGTTTAGTTTTAAGAAATGTAGACACTGCAATGTGAGAAAAAAAAAGGGATAAAGGAATGGACTGGTTGAGATATCATGGCAAAAGGAAAAATAGTATTTTTTTTTCTCATGCTTGCATAGGGAAATGATTGGGTTAAACCCTGGGATTTATCCAGCAACAAGTATATTACAAAAAATGCAAAAGAGACAAAATTGGAACAAACACAGCTGAAGTGAATCCTATAAAATAATCCACTTATTGAACTGACTCCTACACGATGAAGCATTTTTTACAGAAATTTTGATCACTTCATCGTGTAGGAGTCGGTTCAATACGTGGACTATTTTTATAGGAATATAGGTTTACCTCACAGGATTCACTTCAGACGTGTTAACTGTTTTAATGCCCCCCTTTTTTGATTGCAAAATGGTACATTCCATACACTTTAGCTGCATATGCGATCATGTCAGAGTGTAGCATAATAAAGTTTTTTATATACACCATTAGTTTTTGGATTATCCACGGGATTTGTAGCAGCTTTGGACAATACATAATGTGCATGTAAGTTATAGGACATGTTATTCTCATTATATTGGATATGAGTGATGTTTCATTGATTGTGAGATGCATTTTTAGTAGTTGAGCGAATGGAAAGACAGCGTCTGTTTATTTCAACTCAAATGCGACTTATATAAGATTCATACTTAAATACAGGTTCTGTATTCAAATAAGAATGATTTATAAGTTTATTAAAGTTGGTTTTGCTTTTTAGAAGTTTTAAATTTTTTTATTATATGCATTTCATGCATATCATAGTATATAGGATGCACGGTTATATTTTGAATTCGTTTTAATATTAATGTCTTATTTAGTCTGGCATTTATTATGAATTATATATATAACATTTTTAATGGTTTTAAGTCATTTGTGAATTGGCAGTTGATTGGATACTTCAATTTTATGCAACTGTGACGTGAACAGACATCATCTATTTAAATATGAATCGAGTAATTATTGCCGTTAATGTCTGATGAAGCATCTTTGTAAGGATGCAAAAGCACTTACTATCTGAACAAACATATTTTATTTTATTTACTGCCCCGTTGCTGTGTTTGTTCTGATTTAGTCTCCTTTTTGCTCGTTTATATGTTTTTGTGACAAAGGAACTTCATCCTCCTGGGATTCTTGTTTTTCACGGTATATTACAAAACATATAAATGGAAAAGAATACTGAATATAAGGCTTTTTTCTGGTAAACAAGTTATCCTTAGCAATTTGTGTCTGGTTTGTATGTCACCAGAAGACAATCTGATAAAGAGAAATGACTTGGAGAAAATGTTTACTGAAAGAAGTGTTTTCTTAGCTGGGAGAGCTATAAAAATAAGACAAAAATCAGGCAGCATTTACTAAAAGCACAGACTGTATCATGCGTCTTAGCATGAATGACCTTGCCTTTTGGGTGTTTCTACCCTGTGTGTGTGGCCATCATTTTAGAATGTTTGTTCTTATTATGCACATAGTTTTGTGCATTACATTACTGGTTTTGGAGGGGTATGGGGGGGTGTGTATTTTTGTTTGAGGATTTTCAATAAAACAAAAAATTCTGAAAGATGTGACATAGGCTTAAATGGAGATGACAAGAAACTGTATAAAAGATTAACCTGCCAAATGGTGCATGCATTGAATACAAAAGCTGGAACCATACATTTAACAAAAAGGCTGTTATATATAAATGGTAGGAAGAATATTCCCTCAAGAACAAGATTCTTTCTATAATGTGTTTAGATATCAATGGTCTCACAGATAAACATAAAAAATAAAGAGTAGTGAATTAGGGTCTATATTACGACACTGAAATGGCTAAACACAATGCCGTTTAAGAGACAGACAAAGAGTGAACTACAAGTTAAGCAAACTGCCAGATCACCAATTTTTTCTAGGGATTTTTTTAGGGAAAAAAAATCGCTTGGCTGTCGCCATGAATTTGCCCTTTTCCTCATTGTAGTGTGATGCCGGAGTTCAGTTGGGGGTGTGGGGGCGAAGCCCCCACATCTCATAATGTTTGAGCTGATGTGTCATGTCTGGTTGGCCGACTGACTTTTTTTCAACAGGGAAAAAAATCGGTGATCTGGCCTGTTCACTTAACTTCTAGTTCTCTCTTTATGAGTCATGTTCAATGTTTAGCTGCTTCAGTGTCATAATCCAGACTCGCAAATTTTATTAAAAAATGTAGAGTACAAGTAGCTATGCTGCAGGAGACACACTGGGAAAGAGCTGAACATGTGAATGTGATAAAGAGAGGTTTTCAGGATGGTTATTCAGCAGAATATCTGGGGCAAGGGAAGAGAGGAGTACTTACATTAACTGCAAGAGGAGCTCCAATAGTAATAGAAGACAATAATGAGAATTTTAAAAGTATTAAGGGGCTACTGGCATGTATTTTATATTCCACCGAAAACTGCTATAATGGAGCCTAAGAAAATTCTGGGAGAAATAATCAGCTTTCATTATAGGTGGGGACTGGAATTTGATTTGCAACAGTGAAGACGTGTCTGGGGGGCCCAGAAGGGAAAATATAACAAAGGAGAGCCAATTTTTAAAGAAATTTATGAGAACATTGGTCATGGAAAATGTGAATTCAGTACTAGGAGTTCAGAGTGAATTTACATATTATTCTCCAAGATACAAAAACTGGGCTAGGCTACTCAGAATATACATGCCACAGGAACATATGCATTTAACTGAAGGTCTTGGTACGCACCCAGTACCTACTTCAGATCATGCGCCAATAATAACTAAAATAAAACAACAATAAAATTAAAATGAGACACTGTTGCTTTCCCACCTAACTGTTGAAAAGAGAGGAATTTAAGGCATGGGCAGTGGAAATTATTCAGGAGCTATTAAAGAAGACAGAAATTTCTTCTGAAAATATAGCTAGGGAGTGGGATAAAATTAAACAGGAATTTAAAAAATAGGGTGGAAATAAGAGATATGGTTAAGAAGTAACAAGAATTACTTAGAGGGACTGAAGTGTTAAAGTACTGCAAAATATGAGGAATCTCACAGAACAAGAACAGAAGCAACTGCAGAATTAAACAGAAAATGAGGGATTACCTCGATAATATGCAGGAGTTTAAAAAGACTGCTGTTGAGCAACTGTATTTTGATAACCCTAGAGCACAAAAACTTTTAGCACAATGACTCAGGCTACAGAAAATAGAAAGGCCTTAGGAAGCCTATAACAAGGAAGATAAAGGATGCTGTAGAAGTACTGGAAATACTTCAAAAATTCTATGAAAGTCTGTATAAAGCAGAAAAATATGGAAATCAAGAAAAGGTAGAAATGAAAATGTTTATGGAAGAATTAAATATGGGCAGGCTAGAGATAAAGGAGCCTCACTTACTCACAGTTAGGATAGTAAGACACAAGATAAAAATGGTGATGTATAAACAATCTACAGGAAAGTCCCCAGGAATAGATGGAATTCCTTTGGAAGTCTGGAAGGCAGGAGGGAAAAAACTGATAACAATCTGGAAGTTTTAACAGTATTTTAAGAGAAGGAGAAGTTTTAACAGTATTTTAAGAGAAGGAAAAGTACCAACATCCTGGAAGAAAGTGGTAGTAGCTGTAATACCTAAAGAAGGTACAGATCCATCAAATCCAGATTCATAAAGGCCCATTTCAATATTAAATCATGATTATAAAGTGTTTATATTTATAATGGCAAAAAGAATGGCAAAAGTGACGCCAACATTGACAGACCTGGATCAATGTGGCTTTGTGGGGGGGGGGGAGGCAAATATCTGACAATTTCTAGAACAGTGATGATCCAGAGGGAAGCAGAATATACGAAAATATCCCAGTTACTAGTAGGTCTTGATGCAGACAAAGTATTTGACAGAGTGAGCTAGGACTTTATGAGCAGACCAAGGAAGCATTTGCATTCCCTGAAAAAAAATTATAAGGTCAATTAGGGGGATATATGAGGGATCCGAGGCAAAAATTTAAGTCCATGGGGTCTTCTCTGATAATCTCTGCTTGAACAGAGAAACTAGGCAGGGGTGTCCTCTTTCCCCTTTGTTGTTTGCATTATATTTAGAACCAATGGTAACAAAAATAAGGAACTCGAACTCAAGGATATAATTGGTATGGTAGCAAAGAGAAGCTGGCTCTATTTGCAGATGACATTATTTTATACCGGACAAAACCAGAAAGGGACATTATAGTGCTGTGGAACATACTGAGACAGTTTCAGACCTTTTCAGGATACAAAATTCATGAAGCCAAAACAAAAGCAATAGCAGTAAATTATGTAATGCACATATAAATTGTTTCAGCAATATCCATACTTACGGGGCCATGAAAAAATGAAGTACTTTGGAGAATGGATTAAAAATTATAGCGATGTAGCATCTAAGGATATTTGGGAAGAGACCAAACAAAAGATAATACAAAAATTAAGGAAATGGAAGCACTGCCATATGGATATTGATAGTAAGATACAAGCAGTTAAAATGCTTTTAGTCCCTTTAGTCCTGTATACAGGCCAGACATATTTTTATCAACCAGAGAAGTAGTTGTGGATAGTAATTAATAAAGAGGTGAAGTATCTTATCTGGAGGGGAAGATGGTAAGAGTCAAGTGGGATAACCTTATTCTTCCAATAGAACAGGATGGATTGGGATTACCAAATTTGAAGGGGTATTTCACAGCAACACGGTTAAGGCTCCTATACATAGCACAAGCAGAAAACATCAAAATGGAAACAGATGATGAAGAAACAGGGGCAAGTTCAAGTAACAGGGCAAGACTGGGATTTTGGAAGCAAAGGAGAATGATAATCATACAGAATATTATATTCATAAAGTAGCAGAAGATATTCTAAGAACTAACCAATATGGAAATGGAGAAAGGAGATTCTGCCGATAGGGGTGACTGCAATTAGGAATACAGAAAACAGACAAGAGGGGGGAGGAATATACTGGAGAAAACTGACAAAGGAACCAAGGTATTGGGAGCAAATAACTACAGAGGGAAAGGTAACAGAATGGGAAGATTTTGAGAACTTATTTGGACCGCAGGTTAGAGATTGCCTTCCATATTAACGACTGATATCAGAGTACAGGCAAAGAGAAAGAAATAGGGGGGTCTTAAATGAAAGATCAGCACTGGTAGAGTTCTTAGTAAAATCTAGAACTGAAGTTGTCGTTAAGAAAGGAATTAGTTGTACAGCAAATAAAATATTGCATAACTATAAAAATCAATCAGAAGAGGTTAGGAAGACTTGGGAAGAGAGGCTGGATAAGCAATTTACAAAGAAATAATGGGGGATATATGTATGTCTCCCAAATATGCAACAAAATCTAGAAGATTTAGGATCTTTGCCTGGAAACGTTTACATACATATTTTTATAACCCAAGCAGGCTCCAAAGAATCTTTCCTCAGGTAGATAGCAAACGTTGGAGATGTGATGGGGAAGAAAGTAATGCGCACATATTTTATGCGAGTGGAATGAGTTGGCTAACTTTAAAGATTCCCTGCGTACTGCTCTGTCGGAGATGTCAGGTGAGTAAACTGGAGTGACTGGGAATGATTTTTTGAGCTATGATACAAAGTTGGAATTGCCTAGACATAGTGAGGCCTTGCTGAGTCTAATTGTGATGGCTGCCAAAAAAGCAATAACTAGAAAATGGAAATCAAAGTCTAAGCCAACTTTACTAGAAGTAACAAAGATAGTAAGAGAGATAAAACAACTGGAACTGGGATCTTTAGAAAAGGGTAGGAGTAAATTACACAGAAAAAATGGGAAATGTGGGACCACTACATGCAGAGGAGAATGATGTTTAAAAGAAGGCAGGATCTGAATGAGCTAAGTAATGGTTGACTATGACTGGATATATTAAAAGTGATGCATAATGTTTGCATCTACAGTTGTGTTGGCACGGTTTGTAAGGTATGATATTTGCAACTGAGATTGTGCTGCTACGATTTATTTTCATTTATATAAATGTAAGATGGTCTATGTCACACATGATAATTTAATGCAGATGGTTCATTGAAAAAGAACATCCAGACCCCTGGTCTGGCACCCATGTCGCTGGACAGAGGCAGTCAGAAAATCATGTCATAATCAATAATTACCCCCAATATAAACATCTAAAACATATGACTTGCAGGACACATTTGGACTGTACAGCTAGGCTTATAAATGCCCTAGAGGTTTTTAGCCTAGTATACACATATGAACCTATTACCTGGTTCAAATGGTGCAAGTAAAAGCTAACACAAAATTAAGATCCCAAGGAGGAGCCACCAGTTTTCTATGAGGTCTCTAATGCAAAACCGCTTTCAAAAGACATGAGACTGCATTGAAAGAGGAGGATCCATTGTTGATGTACTGAAATGACCAAGAAATGAACCTTGACAGAGGAATAAGAAACGCCATAGGATAGTAACTCACACAAATATTGTTAAAAATAGAAAGCAACTACCCTTGAATGGGTGCAGGTTATGTTGTAGTCACGAACTACAAAACCTTTTCCATTTGCTAACTTATAAGCATGCTTTCTTGCTTCCAATAGTACCTGCTGTACATGCTCAGAAAACAGGTGCCTAAAAGTAATTAAGATCCTAGCATCCAAGCAGTAAACTGAAGATGGCTGATGTTTTGGTGCATCAAACTCTTGTCTTGTACAAGTAGATCCAGTCTGTGAGGAAGCTTGTGATAATTACCCCTGGTCATTTCCAAAAAAAGGGAGAACCATGGTTGCCTGGACCAGAAGGGTGCTACCACCATGAAACTGGGGGATTCCTTCTGAATCTTCAAAGTACCCTGGATATCGGTGGAAAGGCATGAAGAAAAAATCCTGTCCAAAGAAAAGGACATCTGTATTCCAGGCTTTCTTGCATATAGTCCTGACAAAACATTTTGCCAGTTGATTGTTCAGAGAGGAGACAAAGAGGTCTACTTGAGGAATTCTTCACAGACGGATCAAATCTACTCCCTCTGAGAAAACCTGGCTGAGCACAGCCCCCACCCCATGGTTCAAAGTATCCACCTGCACAACAAATTATTTTCTGTAATCTGGACTGGCTAACACAAGGGGTCCTCCCAAAGCTCTTTTAAGCTTTTGGAATGCCTGCTTGCAGGCTGGGGTCCACACTACCTTGTCTGGCCTGTTTTTCCTCATCAGGTCTGTGAGGGGGAGCAGCTATTGTAATATAATTGGGGACAAACTTTCTATAGCACCCTGCCAATCTTAAGAATGTCCTCACCTGTTTTTTGGTAATAGGGGCAGGCCATGCCTGAATGGCTTCCACTTTGGCAGGTTCTGGCCTGATCTTACAACTCCCCACTCTGTCTCAGGTAGGAGACCTCTGCCACACTCACCTGACACATTACTGGGCTTAGTGGTCTCTTTGCAGTCTGCCCAGGACCTCCTTGACATGCTGAAGGTGCTCATGCCAGGAATGGCTGTAAATGGCAATATCATCCAGGTATGCAAGGGCATAATATTCTGCTAGGATATGATCTACCAGCCTCTGGAATGTTGCTGGGGCACTTTTCATTCCAAAGAGCATCTTTGTGAACTTGTATAGTCTGAAAGGAGTCACAAACGCAGACCTCTCTTTAGCAGTGGGAGACCAGGGCACCTGCCAGTAGCCTTTGGTCAGATCAATAGTGGTCAGATACTTTGCCCCACCCAGCTGTTCTAAGGCTTTTCCTAGGCATGGGGTAAGTATCTGACTCTGTGTGACTATTTAATTTCCTGTAGTCCACACAGAACCTGGTACTACCATCTTTCTTTGGTGCCAGCACCAATGGGGAGGCTCAGGGACTGCTGGACTCCTGGATTACCCCCCAGTTCCAACATTTCCTGTACCTCCTCCCTCACAGTCTGTCTGACTGGTTCGGGCACCCTGTAAGGGACCCGTTTAATAAGCCTTAGGGGTCCTGTATCCACATGTGCTGTGGCAAGTGGGTGCATCCAGGTTTCCCAGTGAACATGCCCCTAAACTCCTGTAACATTACTTGGATTTTTCAAATAACCTCTGGGACACTGCTACCCCCTTCCACTGAGGTGTCAGTTCCAGCCTCACTGAGGAGATCAGTTACCAGATTCTCCTCAGACCCCTCCTGCCATCCACTGCAAATACTCAGCATAACGGCCTCCCTATCATGGTAAGGTTTCATCAGGTTAACATGGTACAATGTGTGCCCCTGCCTCCTGCCTACCAGTTCTACCATGTAGTGAACATCACTGACCTTCCTCACCACTTTGAAGCATCCCTCCCAAGCTGCCTGTAGCTTATTGTGTCTGACAGGAATGAGAACCATAACCTGCTGTCCCACAGCATACACTCAGGCTCAAACATTCCTGTCATATCAGACCTTTTTCTGTTGTTGGGCTCCTGCAAGGTTCTCATGGGCCAAGCCCATGAGCTCCCCAAGCCTTGTCCTGAGGTTTAGGACATATGCCACAACAGACTCCTTGTGGGATTCACACTTACCCTCCCACAAATCACGAATCAAGTAGAAAGATACACCTCACCTCACCCTATGCCCATACAGCAACTCAAAGGGTGAAAAACTTGTGGATTCCTGGGGTACATTTCTGTAAGCAAATAACCGATGGGGCAAATATTTGTCCCACTCTCAAACTGGTCTGCAAATGCCTGTAGAATGGTCTGTAGCATTTAACCTCTCGACAGGATCATTAGTCTGGGGACGGTAGGGAGTGGATTTTAGGTTCTTCACCCCACAGCACTTCCACAGACAAGCCAGCACATCTGATATGAAACTGGCACTTCTGTCAGTCCGTTTTTCTCTCAGGAAACCTAACTTGCTGAAAATCTCTAACAAAGCATTTACCACCTTCTCTGCCTTGATGGAGGACAGAGTCACTGCCTCAGGATACATGGTAGCATAATCTACTACTACCAGGATAAATTTCATCCCTGTGGAACTTGGGTTACTCAAAGGTCCCACAATATCCATAGCTACACTCTGAAATGGCTCCTCAATCACAGGCAAAGACATCAAAGAAGCTTTGACCTTCTCTCCTGCCTTGCCTACTTTTTGGTACTGCTCACAGTTCCTGCATTACCCTGTTACATTCCTTCTAATCCCAGGCCAATAAAAGTTCTGCTTAATATGCCTCTAGGTACACTATGCCTATATGACCTGCAAAAGGAAAGTCATGTGCTATGGCTAGAAGTGCCATATGATAGTCTCTAGACACTACCAACTGCTGTTTTACCTTACCCACTAGCCCTCTCTCAGGGGTTTACTCTCTATACAGTAACCCTTTGTTCCAGTATACAGATTTTCCTCCTTTCCCTGAGAATCAGTTGCCTCCCTAGCTACTTCCCTCAAACCTGTCAGTGTAGAGTTCAAGACTTGAGCCTGTGTCAGCTCTGTCTTTGTAACTCTTCCCAGCTCCCATTCTGCAGGAAGTCTGGTATTCTCTGACAGCTGTGCCTCACTGTCAGCCTGGGTGCTACCACTCATCTCTGCCCTTGCAGTCATTCTGTCCAAGGGAACATCAGTACCTACCAGCAGTTGTGGCTCATCTTCAGGCTCAGTGCTACAAGGTAGCTCCCATCCTGAAATAGCCACCTCACTGGCCCTGGCTTTAGGTGTGGTGTCTGTCTGGGTCTCTCCCAGGCTACCAGACCCACATGTCTGTCTCCAAGCTTGACTGCATGTAAATGCATGCACATAAGGTACTGCATTATCAAAATCATTCCTAATCAGGGCATTTGCAGGGATAGCCTCAAGCACACCTGCTTGCTTGCTTCCTTTTCTACCCACCCAGTCAAGATGAAATCTGGCCAAAGGCATGTGGAATGGGGTCCCTCCTAAAGCTCTGACTGGAGTGGACTGCCCAAGTAAGGCTTCACAATGGTTATGTAAGACGATGTGTCTCTCTTAGCAGTGGCCTGTTTTCCATCCATTAAGATAGGATATAACCTCTTGTGATAGTTTGGTACCCCTGTTGCCTCCAGACAACTTACCACTAGCATACTGTTATTCCCACTTCCTGGCTCTCCCACCTCTTGTTCCCCACCCTGCCACTGTTGACATCTGTATGATACATGGCCCCACTGGTTACATTAAACTCTTGATCCTGGCTATGTACCCTGAACTAGTGGATTCTTATGTTACTGGTGTATTCTTTTGGGGTGGTTTAGGCTGTCCAACATGAGTTCCCTTATACACATGTAAAGCACTTGGTAACCTTTTCCTGTGCAATGATGTCCTGCTTGCTAAGTAATGATACCCCTTTTTCCCCAGCTCATCTGCAGTTACACATTCTGTCTGCCAACCAGATTCTCATATCCTCACGCAAAGTGCTAAGGGCTTGTTCCCTCAGCAAAAGGCCTTCCAGCCTGTCAAAAGTCATTTGGCTTCACACACCTTGGCCAACTGGCTCTTTCTCAGCTTGCCATAATCCTCTGCTGACATATTTGCCCACTTTCCCGACTAAATTAAACCAACCAAAATTAAATAAATAAAACTGCTGTGAAATGAAACTCTGAAGGTTTACCTTGTGGCTGCTTGAGAGTACACTCACCTTCAGTGACAACTGCCTACAGGTTACAGAAATTCAATTAATATAATATCCCACCACTGCTACCAATATGTTACGTCCCTACTCTGGGCCAGTAATGGAGTCTCAGTCCTCAACACTGTCACTGGAGAGGGACATTCACTTGGAACAAAAAATGGATACACCTAGCATTTCCATTTGCAGCTCTCTGCATCAAGCACAATTTCCCTTAAGAGCACACAGGGAACACACACAGCCCGAGGTCTGGGTTTCTCTCTCTCTCCTCAGGTCCCTAGTAAGACTTCCCACTGGTACAGCTGCAGAGTTAAGTCCTCAGCCGAGTGACCAAGCCAAGTCCTCAACCACTCTCTCTCTGAAACCAGTGTTTCATGTCCCTGCTCCAAGTAGCTGACACACACACACATTTAATTTTCTGAAACCAGTGTTTCACGTCCCTGCTCCAAGTAGCTGACACACACACACAGATTTAATTTTCACACACACACACACACACACACACACACACACACACACACACACACACACCTGGGAAAGGCTGGCACAGATTATCTGCTCTACCAATTTTGCCCAGACTATAAGGTAGATTCACTGCCACCAGTCAGTTACTATAAGGCTCTTAAAAGGGTATCCAATTATACTGAGTGAAGTTAATAATAATACCAATTGTAATGCTGACCAAGCAGCAAGTCTTTCAGGAGTGCCACAGTGTCATCAATAGATACAAGTACTCTCAAATGTTAAAATATTTTCTAAAGAAGCAATCACAATGAAGAGTTTAAATATATTTAGTAATAAATAAAAGAACATGAAAATACAAAATATCTACTTGCAATAAACAGAGTTTCAACCACAGGAAATATTAAAGTAACACAGATGAATAGATTCACATAGATACAGAAAAATAGTACTTAACTAATCTCATTATATTTTCCTGACTAATTTAAAGAGTTACTATTCCCTGGTTTACTTACTAGAGGAAGGGAAGTTGAACTACGTAAGAGATCCTTCTAGGTCAGGTTCCAAGAAACAGACTGCTCCTAGGACTTCAGTCTCCTCTAAGACTTCAGTCTCCTCTAATATTAAAACATTATTTTCTATACAGAATGACATCACATACATCTGGTCATCTGACTTCTGGTTCCCATGCAACTCTCTATTGCTAGAAATTGTCAGGATTTATCACATAGGTCTCAATAATACACACACAGAGCCTTGCTAAGATCTGTCGTAGCTACTGGAAGTCATAAAAATTTCAAACCTCTGCCCTTTCAGAGCAGCAATAAGTTCACAACAATGACAATGCAAGAAGCTTCGTAGTACAGACGTTTTGTCACTGGCTGCATTCAAAACTGTGAGATAACATCTTTATGGCCTATGCCCAGTAATTTAATTTTCTTACTATTTATCAAAGTCAGATGGATTGAGATTAACCTCTTCTCTTCCAGTATCCTCTGTTACAATATATACATTTAAACAGTTACAATAATGCATCTACATTTCTTTTCTTTCCAGCAGGCAACTTTACAAATACATTTTTAACACAAGCATCTATACAAATCAGTTAGATATTCAAATAACATATACTTCTTTACAAAATTCCAGATAGCTGTGCTGGCATATGTTACACATCCACTGCCCTACTTCTCCTGGCATAGCTGGCAGTATCTCCAATTATCACAATGTGCACTCCTGAAATAGTCTGCTACAAGTCAGCATCAACCCAAGTCCTGGACTGATCAACCTTTTGCCAAGTTTGATTTCAGAGTGAAGATGAATCGAGCATGATCTCGACCCTGACATCAATTAACATCTGTGATGACCCAGACTTTCTCAGAGCAGACTATTCTCAGCATAAACCTTATGTCCATTTACACTTCCTTCAGTACTGTGGGTTTGATGATGATTATCCTCACTGCTGATGCCTTTCTCAGAACTGACCAATCTTCCAAGCTCCAGTCCTTTGTGTCCCTTGGCACCAAGTTCAAGTTAGGAATTCTGTGGAGATTAACATCTTGTTGATGTGGTTTCTAGACAATCATTGCTATTCTCAGCTGTGACCTATCCCTTCTCTTAGTACTGCCCTCAATTTCTGAGTTCAGTGTCAATTAACTTTTATGCTGATATGGCTTTTCTCAGAGCAGAACATTCTTTTCACATACTGATCCATTCTCAGCCATGGAGCTTGCCCACACTTAGGAATCCGCCACTGAGTATTTATCCTACTTAATCCAGGAACCTCTAGTCTTCCTCCTGTCCTGCACATGTAGATTTACAAAAATTAAACTTTTGCATCCCTCTTCCAGTTTTTAGTGTAGGTATTTGGGAATGCATATAGATATATCATACACAAAACGCCAGTAGCCTTTTTTCAGTGCTTATGAGTTATATAGTTATACTTAATACAATACCCCTTTCATATAACAATTTAAAGGAAATCTTTCACAACACTATGCTCACCACAGCCTTATTTATTACAACATAGCAGTGGTCAACTTTACAGTTCGCTTGCCTTTTGTAAGCAAACTATTCAAACTTGTATAAGAGCACAGTATACAGTTCTTCCACCATCATATGACTTTTGTTTGCTGCAGCAAGATGGGACACTTCCATTAAGTTGACCACACCACTTAGGATAAGCTACGTTCTCATGAAAAGTTGTTAATTTTTTACTCAAGGCATAAATGGTCATGGTTTAGACACCCTTCTACCTCCCACCCCATGGTTATACTGAAGCAGCCCATTCAATACCTGCTCGCCGCTAGACCACTTAGTTTGTTCACATGTACTTAAGCAGCAACTCCTCTGTTCTTCCATTATTCTACCTTAAGGAAACTGGGTTACAATTCATTCACAATATCCTGACTCCTGTTTTATCTTTTTTATAAATGGGTGCTAGCTTAAATTCCTTAAAATCTTTGTAAACCCGATTATGTAGTCTCCATGGTTCAGTTCTTTTGAATCCATGACCTCGATGCCTGAGGGTTAGATCATGAGATTTGTGATGTTTCTCAGATGGTCTTTACATGAAACATATTCCAGATATACTTCTAACAGACCTCTTTAGCCATTCTGCCTTGTTAACCCTCAATCTAGTTGTCTGTTAATGATTAGACTGGCGGGGTGGGGGTTGAATAAGCACACCAGGGCCTTTTCTTAGGGTATAGCTCCTTGGCTCTTTTTCCAATGTTGTTAACAAATGCCCTTGGGCCACTGGGTCAATATGAATTCTGCCCTTATTGAACACTTTAGTTCCTTTAAGATGGCATTGTTTTATCTTACATTTGGACCCTATGCAATCCTATGTTCTGACTTGAACTGGAATTTACTCAGTCTAGTATCAGTTTGCATACCACCTTACTCTTTGAATGATGCAAAGTTATATTAGATGGCACAAGTTTTATCTCAGGGTGCATTCTTCACTTAAATCACTCAACTTCAGTCCCTTGTCAGGGTGAATACTCATCTGGGATTGGGTTAGTTTTCTTCTTTTCAGGATAGTATTAGCTGCTGATATGGTGCAAAAGTATACAATAATTTTTATGTACTGGTATTTAGATTCGTCAGTAGGTCGAACTGACACAAGCTTAACATCATGTAGCTGTTAGGTAAACAGGCAGCTCTAGCATGGTGTCTTTTGGTACAGCACTTACCTCCCTCCATGGACTTGAGTTAAGACCCTCATACAAGGTTTTACTTTGTGATACTTTTGACCTTGCTGAAGTGACATGAAAAGCCATATCATCTACTTATTTCCAATGCTCTACACAGAATCAAAGGAGCACAGGATATTACAATGCTAAAGGCCCTAGAGTCTTTTTAAGCCTAACCATTCATGCCCCAATTTACCTAATTATCAATGCTCGTTGGCTAAAATGGCTTTGGTACATGGTTGTGCCTTAGGGCATCTATCAACTGCCTCTGTCCATAAGGGCAGCAGGAGACAAGCCAGGGGTGAATTTGCGATTTCCCATCCATTGGTCCCAAACTGTGTCTGAATAGGCTTAGGGAAGAACTCTGCTTCACATGAATGAGGTAGTCTGTTCCGGAGAAGGGGTAACCTCTGAGACACATACCTGTCCCTCCAACATGTTCTGTTTATGTCAAAGACGAGGTTTAGATCCTTAGATCGCATAAATTCTAGTACTGTTTTTTTGCAAATGTGTAGCAGATCCAACAGCTTTGGATATTAGAAAATGCCTTGTAGGTTAGGCACAGATCTCCTCATTAGTCTGTAGGAGACAGAGTACAGAGACAGAGCTTTGAGGTGGTCCAGTCAGCACATATTTACACCCTGCACTCTTTTTGTGAGGAACCTCATCAGCTGCTCCAGTTGTTGCAAAGACTATCAGGTACATGTTGACGGGTGCTCTATTTTTCTAATGAGGGCTAAGTATAGTGTGACTACAATCTCCTTACATCTGGATGCCATGCCCTTATTTATAAGTTGCACCATGCAGAAGGGTTTTCTCACTACCATGGACACATGGTGATCAAAGTTCAGGCTACTGTCAAGTTTCCAAGCCCCTTACTAATGGGTCTACTGTTATGGGAGGGTTATCAATATTGTATTTTGCAGGGGTGATAGTCTTCCCAAAGGGTATGATTATGCATTTTTTGTACCGACTTTTAGGTCATGGTTCTAGCACCAGTTATGTCTGTCAGACCTTCTTGGAGGATATCTGCATCTTTGGGGGGATTCAATGAGTGCAACCAGTTTGCAGTATTCAGCAAATTTGGTCAGCCAAAGGCCCTTTCATTTGCCTTGTCTTCAGAGAAGTATATTCCAAATAAGAAAGGTCCCTGTACAGAGCCCTGTGGGATATCACAAGTAAAAGGCCTCTTGGTGGATGGAGTTGGATTCCACCACCCAAACTTCATGTGTCCTGCGAGTCATCTGGCTATCCACTGAGTAACACAGGGGTTACCATTTTGCCCTTATCTATGGTTCTAATGACTTTTCGAAGAAGTCTATGACCTCCGACTGTTTGAAGTTTTTCTATTATTATCTTTATCAGTTCCACAATTCTTTACGTGGCCATGCATATAACATTACTCAAAAGTATGGATCTGTAGTTCCCTGGCTCTGTTGATGGTCTGCCTTTGTGTAGAGAGATGACAGCTGCAGTCCTCCATTCCCTAGGGATGAAGCCTGTCTGGAGGCTGTGGCTGAATAGTGGTTTTAGTGGGCTTGGTAGGTCATGTCTCAAGCTATTTAGGAGGCATCCTGGGATATTATTTGTACCCACTGATGCAGCGTTTTCAGCACTGGAAAGTGCAGTGAGGACCTATTCTTTACGGATAGTGGAGAAATGAAACTGGGGCTGATAAGAGGGTGAAATCGGAGCTAAATGTATTGATCAACAAATTTGCTATACTCCCAGTTCAGTATTCAGTATACTGTTAGGTGCTCCATTTAAGGTTGCGCACATAATTGAAGAATGTCTTAAGGTTAACCTTAACCTGGGAGGCTACTTTTGCTTCAAAGTTGGCTTTGGTGGACTTGATTAGTCCCCTGAGTAGCTTGTTGAGACTGATAAGGAAGGTTTTGTCTTTTGGGCATAACCCTTCCTACTTCTGAAGAGGATTTTCTTTCTTTTGTTGTACAACTTTTTTAAACTGGGGTCCATAAAAGGGAATTGTTTATGGTGTTTATCCTAAGTTTAGTTTGGTTTGGTACTGCTGTTTCTATGCAGTTATTTACATGTTTGTACAGGGTTTCAGTAAACACTTCCATATAGGTCACCGTGTTCTTGGGGTTTGGGGGGGCTTGGAATTTAACTATACCTTCATTTAATAGGAGCTAGTTAAGTTAGCCTTAGCAAAGTTCTTAAAGGTTCTGGGGTTTGCTGGGAGCTCAGCCTTTATAATTATTTCAAATGTTACTACTTTGTGATCTGATCTGACCAGTGAGAGCACAACACAAGGGGGGGGTGCAACATTCCCTCATATTTGTGAGTACCAGATCCAGTACACTTGCACCCCTAGTAGGTGTGCAGACTAGTTGTTTCACGGTGTTTGCATAGAGAAAACTCAGGAATTTTTGAACTTGCAAGTTAGTGGACAAGTATGTATCCCAGTTTACAGTGGGACAGTTAAAATCACCCATGAATATAGTGTGGGTTAAACTCTAGTGCACTCAAGTATGTGCTATGGTTATCCTGGGTCATAGGCAGGGACCTCCTGTTAGCAAGGATATGGTAGTGGACTTTTCTTAAGGTTATTTTCTCAAACAAATATAGTATTTAAATTGATTTTAACTGTGTGGAAGGAATATTAACTGGACTGGGAGTTTTGACTCTGCTCTTCAGTTAGTGCTGCTTGAATTTTATTATTTGTTAGTAATTGCAAGTGTGGGGGTAGCCACATTCTTTGATTTCCTGTCCTTGCCTATTTAAGTGGTACAGTGTGAAATATTTTCTGCTTAAAAACCTCAGCTTTGGCCGGCTAAGAACTTGTTGTATTCAAGTGGACGCATAAGAGAATTTAAGTACCTTTATCTGCACTTTTTTTTTCAAAAAAATACAGTATTTAAATTGATTTTAACTGTGTGGAAGGAATATTAACTGAACTGGAAGTTTTCACTCTGCTCTTCAGTTAGTGCTGCTTGAATTTTATTATTTGTTAGTAATTGCAGGTGTGGGGGTAGCCACATTCTTTGATTTCCTGTCCTTGCCTATTTAAGTGGTACAGTGTGAAATATTTTCTGCTTAAAAACCTCAGCTTTGGCCGGCTAAGAACTTGTTGTATTCAAGTGGACGCATAAGAGAATTTAAGTACCTTTATCTGCACTTTTTTTTTCAAAAAAATACAGTATTTAAATTGATTTTAACTGTGTGGAAGGAATATTAACTGGACTGGGAGTTTTGACTCTGCTCTTCAGTTAGTGCTGCTTGAATTTTATTATTTGTTAGTAATTGCAGGTGTGGGGGTAGCCACATTCTTTGAGTTCCTGTCCTTGCCTATTTAAGTGGTACAGTGTGAAATATTTTCTGCTTAAAAACCTCAGCTTTGACCGGCTAAGAACTTGTTGTATTCAACTGGACGTATAAGAGAATTTAAGTACCTTTATCTGCACTTTTTTAGAAAAAAAATACAGTATTTAAATTGATTTTAACTGTGTGGAAGGAATATTAACTGGACTGGGAGTTTTGACTCTGCTCTTCAGTTAGTGCTGCTTGAATTTTATTATTTGTTAGTAATTGCAGGTGTGGGGGTAGCCACATTCTTTGAGTTCCTGTCCTTGCCTATTTAAGTGGTACAGTGTGAAATATTTTCTGCTTAAAAACCTCAGCTTTGGCCAGCTAAGAACTTGTTGTATTCAACTGGACGTATAAGTGAATTTAAGTACCTTTATCTGCACTTTTTTTTTCAAAAAAATACAGTATTTAAATTGATTTTAACTGTGTGGAAGGAATATTAACTGAACTGGAAGTTTTCACTCTGCTCTTCAGTTAGTGCTGCTTGAATTTTATTATTTGTTAGTAATTGCAGGTGTGGGGGTAGCCACATTCTTTGATTTCCTGTCCTTGCCTATTTAAGTGGTACAGTGTGAAATATTTTCTGCTTAAAAACCTCAGCTTTGGCCGGCTAAGAACTTGTTGTATTCAAGTGGACGCATAAGAGAATTTAAGTACCTTTATCTGCACTTTTTTTTAAAAAAAAATACAGTATTTAAATTGATTTTAACTGTGTGGAAGGAATATTAACTGGACTGGGAGTTTTGACTCTGCTCTTCAGTTAGTGCTGCTTGAATTTTATTATTTGTTAGTAATTGCAGGTGTGGGGGTAGCCACATTCTTTGAATTCCTGTCCTTGCCTATTTAAGTGGTACAGTGTGAAATATTTTCTGCTTAAAAACCTCAGCTTTGACCGGCTAAGAACTTGTTGTATTCAACTGGACGTATAAGTGAATTTAAGTACCTTTATCTGCACTTTTTTGTTCAAAAAAATACAGTATTTAAATTGATTTTAACTGTGTGGAAGGAATATTAACTGGACTGGGAGTTTTGACTCTGCTCTTCAGTTAGTGCTGCTTGAATTTTATTATTTGTTAGCAACTGCAGGTGTGGGGGTAGCCACATTCTTTGATTTCCTGTCCTTGCCTATTTAAGTGGTACAGTGTGAAATATTTTCTGTTTAAAAACCTCAGCTTCGGCCAGCTAAGAACTTGTTGTATTCAACTGGACGTATAAGAGAATTTAAGTACCTTTATCTGCACTTTTTTTTTCAAAAAATACAGTATTTAAATTGATTTTAACTGTGTGGAAGGAATATTAACTGGACTGGGAGTTTTGACTCTGCTCTTCAGTTAGTGCTGCTTGAATTTTATTATTTGTTAGTAATTGCAAGTGTGGGGGTAGCCACATTCTTTGATTTCCTGTCCTTGCCTATTTAAGTGGTACAGTGTGAAATATTTTCTGCTTAAAAACCTCAGCTTTGACCGGCTAAGAACTTGTTGTATTCAAGTGGACGCATAAGAGAATTTAAGTACCTTTATCTGCACTTTTTTTTTCAAAAAAATACAGTATTTAAATTGATTTTAACTGTGTGGAAGGAATATTAACTGAACTGGAAGTTTTCACTCTGCTCTTCAGTTAGTGCTGCTTGAATTTTATTATTTGTTAGTAATTGCAGGTGTGGGGGTAGCCACATTCTTTGATTTCCTGTCCTTGCCTATTTAAGTGGTACAGTGTGAAATATTTTCTGCTTAAAAACCTCAGCTTTGTCGGCTAAGAACTAGCTGTATTCAAGTGGACGATAAGAGAATTTATACCTTTATCTGCACTTTTTTTTTCAAAAAAATACAGTATTTAAATTGATTTTAACTGTGTGGAAGGAATATTAACTGGACTGGGAGTTTTGACTCTGCTCTTCAGTTAGTGCTGCTTGAATTTTATTATTTGTTAGTAATTGCAGGTGTGGGGGTAGCCACATTCTTTGAGTTCCTGTCCTTGCCTATTTAAGTGGTACAGTGTGAAATATTTTCTGCTTAAAAACCTCAGCTTTGGCCGGCTAAGAACTTGTTGTATTCAACTGGACGTATAAGAGAATTTAAGTACCTTTATCTGCACTTTTTTTTCAAAAATATACAGTATTTAAATTGATTTTAACTGTGTGGAAGGAATATTAACTGGACTGGGAGTTTTGACTCTGCTCTTCAGTTAGTGCTGCTTGAATTTTATTATTTGTTAGTAATTGCAGGTGTGGGGTAGCCACATTCTTTGAGTTCCTGTCCTTGCC
This sequence comes from Protopterus annectens, assembly GCF_019279795.1. NCBI lineage: Eukaryota > Metazoa > Chordata > Ceratodontiformes > Protopteridae > Protopterus > Protopterus annectens. Next base: position 352,832,271 of record NC_056732.1, on the reverse strand, counting down.
TATTTAAGTGGTACAGTGTGAAATATTTTCTGCTTAAAAACCTCAGCTTTGACCGGCTAAGAACTTGTTGTATTCAACTGGACGTATAAGAGAATTTAAGTACCTTTATCTGCACTTTTTTAGAAAAAAAATACAGTATTTAAATTGATTTTAACTGTGTGGAAGGAATATTAACTGGACTGGGAGTTTTGACTCTGCTCTTCAGTTAGTGCTGCTTGAATTTTATTATTTGTTAGCAACTGCAGGTGTGGGGGTAGCCACATTCTTTGATTTCCTGTCCTTGCCTATTTAAGTGGTACAGTGTGAAATATTTTCTGTTTAAAAACCTCAGCTTCGGCCGGCTAAGAACTTGTTGCATTCAACTGGACGTATAAGAGAATTTAAGTTCCTTTATCTGCACTTTTTTTTTCAAAAAATACAGTATTTAAATTGATTTTAACTGTGTGGAAGGAATATTAACTGAACTGGGAGTTTTGACTCTGCTCTTCTGTTAGTGCTGCTTGAATTTTATTATTTCTTAGTAATTGCAGGTGTGGGGGTAGCCACATTCTTTGATTTCCTGTCCTTGCCTATTTAAGTGGTACAGTGTGAAATATTTTCTACTTAAAAGCCTCAGCTTTGGCCGGCTAAGAACTTGTTGTATTCAACTGGACGTATAAGAGAATTTAAGTATCTTTATCTGCACTTTTTTTTTCAAAAAAATACAGTATTTAAATTGATTCTAACTGCGTGGAAAGAATATTAACTGGACTGGGAGTTTTGACTCTGCTCTTCAGCTACTCCCACCCACCCTCCCTGTTTTTGTTTTGGTGTTAATCTTAGTGGCCTTGCAACTGCCCGCCCCTCTTGTAAATTTGTGTTTGGATACTCCTTCTGGGTCCATCTTATTTGCTCACTCAACTGAGTGCAGTGAGATCATATTCTGATTTCAGGCACTCCTACTGTGTACAAAGAGAGCATCTGGGAAACAGAAAAAAAAAATTTAAGCTTGTTTCCTGCCTTTCCTGTTAAGTGGTATAGACTATTTGTAGGCTTCTGAGCCCCCAAGCCCTTCTGTGTTGGAGGGAAGCCTTCTACCTTAGTTTTTTTTCTTATAACTGGCCAGTTTTCTAGTTTCAGCACTCAAATCTGTTTCTTTGATCTCAGCATTTGTTCAGAAAAAAAAAATTCATCTGCTTTTACTGTACTTGTGTTTCTACCTACTTTTGCATCATCTTAAAAGTACTCAATTGTATTTATTACTGCTTGGTGTAACTCATTCTAAGCCTTTTGGTTTAAACACTTGGGCTTCGGACCAGTTGTTTTGCACTGAGAGGGTTTGTGGTCTGCACTGTAGTGGCAGAACAGGTAGCTTGCATCCTTCTAGGTTGGGAACTGCTGATTGAGGGCTCAGTGTCTGTTATTCTAAAAGTGTATTAATTCTGGTTTAAGCACTTGGGCTTTCAGGCCAGTTATTTTACATTAAGAGGGTTTGTGGTCTGCACTCTTGTGGGAGGAGAGGCTGGACTCTGCCCTTCTGAGCTGGGAATTTCTGGTTAAAGGCTTATAGTGCATGCATATCTGAACTGCTTCTTACTGAAGTTGGTGCACCTTGTTTGCTGTGGCATAGACTGATTTCGGGCCTGCTGGATCTAGCTTTGTTTGTGTAACTTGAGCACTAATCCAGGCATTCTCTAAAGTATTCAATTGTATTTATTACTGCTTGGTAGTAACTTGATTAAAGTGTAGCTATCATTCTAAGTCTTTTGGATTAAGCACTTGGGCTTCAGACCAGTTGTTTTACATTATGAAGGTTTGTGGCATGCACTGTGGTGGCAGGACAGGTAGCTTTCATCCTTCTAAGTTGGGAACTGCTGATTGAGAGCCCAGTGTATGTTATTCTTAAAGTGTATTAGTTCTGGTTTAAGCACTTGGGCTTCAGGCCAGTTATTTTACATTAAGATGGTTCGTGGTCTGCACTCTTGTTGGAGAAGAGGCTGGACTCTGCCCTTCTGAGCTGGGAATTTCTGGTTAAAGGTTTATAGTGCCTGAATATTTGAACTGTATCTTACTGAAATTGGTATACCTTGTTTGCTGTAGCATAGACTAGATCCAGGCCTGCTGAATCTAGCTTTGTTTATATGCTTGTTGTTTGTTTGCTTGTTATTTCCCTGGAACACTAATTCCACCTAATATGCGCCTTCTCAGTGCTTCTGTGGATCACTAGTGATATCTGCATTGCTTACTGAACTTATTTCCTTGTTTCACTTGAAAGTTACTGTTTGTCGTTTTTTGCATTTAAGTTACCTGTAACACATTGCACTTAAGTTACCTGGCACTTGCTCACTAAAGCAATTATATAAGTCAGCACTAAAAATTAAAAGCACTACACCCTCACTCCCCACTGGCCCTTGTTTTCAATTATTAAGGAATTCCCAATATTATTCTAGCATGTCCAAAGGTCAGTTGTCAATCTCCTCTCCGGTCCAGCTGGTGAATCTGGGAATCATGAGACAATGTTACAACTGCCTCATGTACACAGACAACCCTCTCCTCCTCCTCCCAACAAATTTCAACCCATGTGAGAGATGCAGCCATATAGCCAAACTGGAGGCTAAGCTCTCTCAACTCAGTACTGGCATAACCAGTCAGGAGGAGAAGGAAACCATACTCACTACAATTCCAGTCTCACATAGACCTACCATGACAGCAAACCAAACACATAATCACACAAAAACATACTCAGAGGCTCTAAATAAAGATCTGCCTAAGCAGCAGAGACCTCCAAAGCAGACACCCAAGCAACTGCTACCCCACAACAAAACACGTGCAACACATATCTCACAAAGCCAGTGTGCCGAACAGTCACAGCCCTTAAGACTAAACACACCTGATACACTTGTAATAGGTGACTCTATCGTCAGGCACACTGATGTCCCGCTCACCAGGCTGAACAAGGAGAGGGTCACGGTGAGCAGCCTGTCGGGCGCTAGGATCCGCCACATAACACAAGCACTCAGGTCACTCCAAGGCAAGTACAAATATGACTCAGTCATTGTCCATGCTGGTGTGAATGACCTGAGACGTACCTCCCTGGACTACATGAAAAGAGACATAAAGGAGCTCTCTGAGCATGTAGCCCAGGCCGGTATGCCCCTGACCTTGAGTAGCATCTTACCCTCACCAAGAATGATGCCACAATATGAAGACAAGATGATCAATTTCAACAATTGGCTTAAGTACTGGTGTCATTCAAAGGGGATCCAATGCCTGTCAGCTTGGGATGATATGCTCGAAAAGCCACGATGCTTTGCTAGGGACGGCTTGCATCTGTCACCCCTGGGCTTTCGGATATTGGCAAAGGCTCTTGCTACCCCCATAGTGCCTTTTTTAGGCAAGGCTCAAAAGACAAACCCACCTCCATAGGTATCACAAGGGATAAGAAACTAAGAGTAATGCTACTCAACGCCAGAAGTCTAAACCTCATGATGCACGCACTTGAAACTCTCCTTAGCATGGAGAACATCGATATCTGTGCAGTAACAGAAACCTGGTTCAGGGCTCCCGAGAGCACCCCAGCACTACCAGGTTATACCTCATACCATGCTTTTCGGCCCCAAAACTTGGATCGAACCACAAAAGGAGGGGGAATAACGATATTCATCAAAGATACCCACACCTCCAGGTTGGTGGCAAAGCACGAAGCATCAGAGACTATCTATGTGCAACTAACAGTGGGTAAAACTGCCTTCCAGTTTATAGCCTGCTACAGACCACCCTCCCAAACCCAGGAACCCCACTCGGCCTTCCTGAGAACACTGGAAAATATGAAGGTCTCTCCAAACACCATTATATTGGGCGACTTCAACTACCCAAACATAGACTGGGAGCATTACTCTAGCTCCAACACCCTAGCCCAAAGATTCTTAGAATTTATAAACTCAAATGCTACGGAACAACTTGTTACCACTCCCACAAGAGGGGAAAACATACTGGACATAATCATCACCAACAGGGGGACTCTATGCTCCAGACCAGAAGTGTATCCCTCACTGGTAAGATCAGACCATAAACTAATCTCACTGGATATTCACATCCCAGCCCCACCCCCTGCCCAGAAAACCACAGTGAAAAACTTCTCTAAAGCAAATTTCACACTCCTCAAAACAGAGGTGGAATCCTTCAAAGCCCCCGAGCCTGTAGAAAATACAGCCCAGACCGCAGAATCCTTTATAAATGCATTCGATGAACACCTTCAGGAATGCATGGATCATGCAATCCCAAATAAAACCAAGACCCAATCCTCCAAAGGCAGACGTCCTGTCTGGTGGACCCCAGCCATAAACAAACTATACAATAGAAGGAGGAAGCTACTAAATGATCGAGCAAAATCCCAAAAAGGGAAGGCATCACTGATCAGTATTAGCAAAAAAACTACGGGGCACTCGTAAAATTGTCTAAGGCCAGCTTCGAGAGAAAAATTGCACAGGACACTAAGGATAATCACAAGGCTTTCTTTAGTTATGTTAGGAACCCGGGTGGTAATTCCCAGATATGCTCAGAATTAGTCCAAAATGGCAAAAAATACACTGAATCCACAGACATTGCCAACATCCTAGCTGACAAGTTCAGCGTAAACTTCTCCCCCCTCCCTCTCCACCAAAAGGGCAAATATCTATCCCAGCAGAGTGCTGCCCCCCTGACATCTCAGATGCTCAGGTAAGAGCCGCCCTCTCCAAAGCAAAGAACACAGCATCAATGGGACCAGACGGTGTCCCGGGCTGCATCCTACATGAACTCCAAGAAGAGCTAAACCCAAACATAAAACTACTCTTCAATCTCAGCCTTACTACAGGATATGTGCCTAAAGAGTGGCGTACAGCAACAGTGGTCCCTTCTCCATAAAGGTGGTGCCTCAACAGATCCTGGAAACTATCGCCCCATAAGCCTGACTAGCTTGGTCTGCAAAGCTATGGAAAGGATCATCATGGACCTCATAAATAAAGATATTGGGGACCTACAGACACTGGATCCTACCAAGTTCAGCTTTGTTAAGGGCAGATCCTGCCTCTTAAACCTGGTTGATTTCTTTGAAACAGTCACCACCAAGGCCATTGACGAGGGGAAGGTGGTCCACACAGCCTACCTGGACCTCGCAAAAGCCTTTGAAACAATACCCCACTCGGGCATTATAGATAAGCTCACCAGCTTAAATATAAATCCCTATGTCACTAGATGGATTGCAAACTGGCTCAAGGACAGAACCCACATGGTTAGAATTGCTGGAGCCATGTCAGACTCCAAACCAGTTACAAGTGGTGTCCCACAAGGCTCAGTCCTGGGACCTCTCTTGTTTGGTATATATTTCTCGGAGGTACAGGCCAACACGGAAGGACTGTGGCTGACCAAGTTCACAGATGACTGCAAACTGGGTGCCATAATCGACTCTCCAGCCGACACAAGCATCCTCCAAAAGGGCCTCATAGAAACAGACAACTGGTGCCAGAGCCATGGCCTCAAGCTAAATGCCAAATGTGTATAGTCATCCCTTTGGCAAAAACAGTGCCCACAAATTACCACATAGGTGGTAATCCATTAAGTACAGAAGAAGTCATTAGGGACCTAGGGACCCAAGTTGATAGCAATCTCTCATTTGACAACCACGTGGCCAAAGTGGTTAGAAAACATTTTATATAGCCCACCTAATCATGAAGGGATTCACATCTAGATCAGGGGAGGTCATCGTGCCTCTTTACTCATCCCTCATCAGGCCCATAATTGAGTACAATGCCCCTTTTGGGATGTACCTTACCAGACACCTGCAGCAACTGGAAAGACCCCAAAAGTACCTCACCAAGAGGATCAAAGGGCTCAAACAGATGCCATATGCTGCCCGGTTAAAGAAACTCCAGCTCTACTCAGTGGCATGCCGCCTGTTCAGAGGCGATCTGTGCCTGACGTATAAAGCCATGTCTAACCCGGAATTAATGGACATGCTGCACCTCAGAAAATCTAAATCCCATCGAGCTACGTGCTCGAGAGACTTGAAACTCAGCACTGAAATAAGTAGGACATGCTGGAGGGACAGATTCATAACCCAGAGGCTCCCTTCACTCTGGAATAAAATCCCAGTCCAGGTTAGGCAGAGTCCCTCACTGACTCTATTCAAGAGGAATCTTGATGAGTGGATGGGAGATCGTAGGTTTACCCCGGGTATCACTTCTGTGTCACTGTTAGACAGAGGCACAGTATACTAACCTCGAAAAAGGACATAGCAAAATAAATTTAAAATGGGTGGCGAAAGCCAAACACATTCTGGCTAGGCTTATAAATGCCCTAGGGCAGATAGCCTAGTATGAACCTATGAACCTATGGAGTAGCTCAAGCATGTCATACTGTTTCAACCAGTCTTGAAGTGTGCTTACTTTTTTATGCAATTGACACACCTCCATTTCTTGTTCCTTTCTTGTGCAGTAGCTGGTCTAAATACATGCAAGGCATTATAGTCTTATAGCCTTGTACTGCTGGGGTGCCTTCTATGGCTTTAAACCATTTCTCAGTAACTGCATAGATGTCAACACTAGCCAGGGTGAGGTACTCCTAGCATTGTGCAGTAACACCTTAGGTTTATCGTTTCCATATGGAAAGGTCACATTTACTTGGCCCCTCCTCCAACATTCTCACCAACACTCTCCACACATCAGACCCCCATAATACAATATGCAGATGACTCCACACTCATATGCATATCACAAAACCTAGCACATCACTAAAATTACTCAAAGTTTAGCAGACACAAACATGGCTTTGTAACTCACAACTCTTATTCAACCCCCGAAAAAACAAACTACTACTTTTTTTCAAAAATTACTCTCTTATGAGAAACAAAATTTAAAATGCTCCCTCTTAATAATACAACCATTGAAGTAACTTCTCATAGGAACTTATTAGGGATGACAGTGGGTGATAATCTTGAATTTGACCTGCGTTTACAAAATTGCATAAAATAATCACCAAAAAACTAAAGATGCTTTACAGAGTGAAAAGCTCTCACTAATGCATTTAAAACTACACTTGCCATACTTACCTCCTTCCCCTCTCTACTTTATGGTGCTCCCATCCTTGCTAACCTCCACGCATCACAAAAAGCAAAAAGTACAGTTTTGTACCTACCATAAATGTAGATGTTCGAGTGTATATACTGCTGCTGTCATCACACTTGGGTTATCCTGCCGTCAGGCGGTCCCGCAGTCGGCCGAATCCCAAAGTCTTGGTCTGGCGTCCGTTGTCGTCGCTTCTTCCCTGACGTCAGTGCGACAGGGGGATAAAAAAGAGGCAGCCGACACCATTTTCTTCAGTTTTTCTTGCCCCAGATGTCAGGTGCCCCAACTAGGAAGGCAATACAAATAACTATGCAAAAATACCTTAGTAGATAAACAATAGTACTAGCTGTTAGCAAATACACCATATAGACATGCATCCAATAAATTGATGTACATGGAGTTATAACTAACACCCTGGTATGTAGAGGGGATGGTGGGAGGGTAACCTGGACTGCAGCAGTATATACACTCGAACATCTACATTTATGGTAGGTACAAAACTGTACTATGTTCATCGTGTTATACTGCTGCAGTCATCACACTTGGGTTGAATCCCAAAGCTATGGATGGGTGGCTGGTACTAAACTGGGTTAGGTGAAGCTAGGATGCCCTGCAGAACTGCAGTGGCAAAACCAGCTCTGGTTTTTGAGTATAATGGAAGGTGGTAGTGCTTGGTAAAGGTGTGCACTGAACTCCAAGTAGCTGCCGCCAGAATGTCCTTGGTTGGAACCCCCCTGAAAAAGGCTGCTGAGGTTGCTGTAGCCCTGGTAGATTGGGACCTAATATTAACAGGCACTGCTTTCCCATGGTGCGAGTAGCAAAAGCGGATACAATGTGCTATCCATTTGGAGATCGTCTGTTTTGAAATGGCCTTTCCTTGTGAACCTGCAGCATAGGATACAAAGAGTTGGTCAGTTTTTCTGAAGGTCTTTGTCTTATCCAAATAGTAACATAGCTGTCTGTGAATGTCCATAGGTTCATAGGTTTATACTAGGCTATCTGCCCCAAGGCATTTATAAGCCTAGCCCAAATTTTTGTGCCTTATATGAAAAAATACTGTGCCCATTAGTTTGTTGTGCCTCTGCCCAGCAGTGACACAGAGATGATTCCCGGGGTAAACCTACGATCTCCCATCCACAGGTCAAGATTTCTCTTGAACAGAGCCAGCGAGGTGCTCTGCCTCACATGGACCGGGACTCTATTACACAGCATAGGGAGTCTCTGAGTGATAAATCTATCCCTCCAGCACGTCCTATTTATATCCGTGCTAAGGTTTAAGCCGCTTGCTCTAGTGGTTTTGGTGGATTTGGATTTTTTGAGGTGGAACATGTCCATTAATTCCGGGTTGGACATGGCCTTGTATGTCAGGCACATGTCACCTCTGAGCAGACAGTATGCGACTGAATAGAGCTGAAGTTTCTTCAATCTGGCAGCATATGACAGATTTTGGAGTCCCTTTATCCTTTTGGTGAGGAACTTTTGGGGTCTCTCCAATTGCTGCAGATGTCGGGCGAGATACATTCCGAATGGGGCATTGTACTCGATCATTGGTCTGATAAGTGAAGAGTAAAGGGGAACAATGACCTCACTAGATCTGGATGTGAATCCCTTCACCCCAAGTGAAGGAGTCTTTCTCCTTTATTCTGGGGGTTTGGATAAAAGGTGGGTAAATGAATGGTCTGATTCAAAGCCACACTGGATACTACCTTTGGCATAAAAGTAGGGTTAGTTCATAAAGACACTCTGTCCTGATGGAAAATGATGAAAGGTTCCACTGCCATAAGTGCCTGTAGTTCTGAGACCCTGCGTGCTGAGGTGATAGCCAGCAACAGAGCTGTTTTCCATGACAAGTATTGTAGTTCTGCTGAGAAGGCTGGTTCGAAAGGAGGCAGTGTTAATTTTTCTAAAACGAAGTTGAGGTCCCAAGCTGGCATTGGGGGTTTTCTGGGGGGTCTTATATTCTTAGCCCCTCTGAGAAACTGCCTTAGTAAAGGGTGTGAGAATATAGGAGGATCCGTATTATATTGTGCTGAAATGACTGAAGCATGGATCTTAATGGATGAGAAAGAAAGGCCTTTGTGTAGCATCTCTGTTAAGTATTGCAGTATTTGAGGAATGTTTGGTATCCAAGGATTTTGGCCTTTAGTCTAGTTCCATGCACAAAATCTTTTCCGTTTGAGTAAGTTTTTCTGGTGCTGGGCCTCCTGGCCTCCAAAATGACATTCAGGACATCCTTTGAGAGAAGTGTTGATTAATAATTCAAGGTATTCTCCATGCAGCTAAATTTAAAGTCCTGAGCTGACTGTGAAGGATCTGAAAGTTTTGCTGAGACAACAGAAGTGGGAATTGAGGTAAGATCCATGGAGGGCTGTGAGTCAAGGTCCATAGTAATGGGTACCAGTGCTGACATGGCCAGTCCGGAGCAATGAGGATTATTTGTGGTCTCTCTGATCTGACTTTCAGTAATACCTTGGTCAAGGGAGGTAGTGGTGGGAAGGCATAGACTGTCAATGCTGTCCAACTGAATGACAGGGCGTCCACTTTCCAGGCTAGGGAATGATAAGTCCTTGTGCAAAATTTCTGTAGTTGGCAACTGTTGGGGGAGGCAAATAGATCTATGTCTGGGCGTCCCCACCTTTGAGTGATCATTGAAAATACTTGTGGGTGTAGTCTCCACTCGTGAGGATCTGCCAAATTTCTGCTCAATTCGTCTGCCAATATGTTTTCCTTTCCTGGCAGGAATTGTGCTTGCAGTTGTACTTGATAAGTCAATGCTGTGTTCCACAAGGTCATTGCCTGTCTGCATAAAGGGTAGGAGTGCGTTCCTCCCTGTTTGTTTATGTACTACATAACTGTGGTGTTGTCTGTCCTTATAAGTAGTTGCCCTGGATGCAAGAGGTCCTTGAAGGCTGACAGTGCATTTTGCACAGCTAGCATCTCCTTTTGGTTGATGTGTAGATGCATTTGTTTTGCTGGCCATTTGCCCTGTATGCACTGTCCTGCCATGTGTGCTCCCCAGGTGTAGTCTGAAGAATCTGTTGTCATAGTTTGGTTTGCTGGAGGTAAGACAAAAGGAAGACCCTTGTTTATTTGACATGCCTGAGCCCACCATAGGAACTTTTTTTGAAGGCAGGGAATGAGAGGTATACTTGTTTCGAGGCTGTGCCTGTGTTGAGTCCATACACTTTTCAGGTACCATTGTAATTTCCTCATATGCAGCTTTGCATGTGGAATTAGTTGAATGCAGGATGCCATGAACCCCAATGCCTGCAGGATTTTCCTTGCAGTGAGCTGGGTAAAAGTTGCCATCTTTTTGAAGTACTGAGTCAGTTGTTTTTGTTTGTCTGGTGTGAGATAAGCCATCTGGGCCATTGTATTTAAGCTGGCACCCAGGAATATTATGTCTTGTGAGGGTATTGGCTTTGACTTCTTTTTGTTTACTGTGTACCCTAGGCAACTTAGCAGCTTTGTTACAACTGCCAGATGCTGTAATAGAATGGCCTTGCTGTCCACTTGGATCAGGCAGTCATCCAGATATGGATAAATTTGCATTCCTCGTTGTCTGCAGTATGCAATTACTGATGCCAGGCATTTCGTAAATACTCTGGGTGCAGTAGATAAGCCAAAGGGCAATGCAGAGAATTGATAATGCGTTGTACCTGCCAAAAACCTGAGGTATCTTCTGCAATCTTGTCCGATAGGGACATGCAGGTATGCCTCTTTGAGGTCCAACGTTACCAGCCAAGACTCCTTGCCCAGCATGGGAAGAAGCTGCTGTAGTGTGAGCATTTTGAATTTGGGTACCTCCAGGTATGTGTTTAGAATTGAGAGGTCTAACATGGGTCTCCAGGCTTTGTCCTTTCTTGGTACTAGAAATAGTCTTGAGTAAAAACCTTGACCTTGCTCCTTTGTAGGTACCTTTTGAATTGCCTTCATATCCATGAGAGCTGAATTTTGCGTTTGTGCCTCTGCCCATTGGTTTGGAGGCAGACTTGGCATGCCTCTCATCCGTGGTAAAATGTGGAAATGAAATCTGTAGCCTCGGGTAATAATATCCAGAACCCATTTGTCCTTTGTTATGATATGCCAATTTTGTGGAAATAGAGCCAGTTTTCCTCCCAAAGGTGCTGCCAGGGCAATTTTGCTTGGCAGGCGAAGAGGGAAGTCATTGTGTTTGTTTCCTGAAGGGTTGAGATCTTTCGTCTCCACCTCTCTGAGTTGTTGTATGCCATTGTCTAGGCCAGAAAGAACCTTGTAGCTGGCCTCTGCCTCTTGGGCGTCTGTACCTACCCCTTTGGGGTCTGTCTGATGCAGGAAAGGACCAGTTTTTTGATGGCCATTTTCTGCTGAAACGAGGAGGTTGTACCTGTAAAAAAATCTTTAACTGTCTGCATAGATTTTGCCTTTTCTTCCATTTTCTTTAAAACTTCCTCTGCTTTGACACCAAATAACACATCTTTCTGCAACGGAGCATCCAATAACTTTGCTTTGACATGTTCTGGTAAGGCTTGCTCTTTTAGCCAAGCATGTCTACGTATTACAGATCCTGTGACAGCTGCTCTACATGAGGCTTCCAATGAATCAAAACCACACTGTAAGGTATGCTTTCCCACCTGTTCTGCTGCATGCAGCAAATCCTGCATCTCTTTGAAATCAGGTTGATCTATCTGAGGGATCATTTTCTGCTTTAACTGTGTAATCAAGTACTGCTGGTATTTTAGCATGTGGAATTGGCAGTTTAAGGCCCTCATGGCCAAAGTGGCAGACGTATACACTTTCTTCCCCCTTCTTTCTAATGCTCTGGAATCTCTTTCAGAAGGTAGTGGATTCTTAGCAGTAGAGGCCTTAACCCCTTTGGGACCCTGGGAAATGGTTTCAGGGTCTGCAATAGGGCTTTTATATAGAAACTTATGAGAATCAGGAACTCTGTAGTATCTGTCTGGTTTAGCTGGTGCAGGAGGTAAGGAATCTGGGTTTAGACTAGATTCGGTGTAGACATCATCCAAAATGTCTAAAACTGGAGGAATTGTAAGGGGTCTATGCTGTGGAAGAAGAAGAAACTCACGGAGTCTTTTCTTAGAGTCAGAGTAATCTTGGCCTTTCCAGTGGAAGTGTTCCCTCATGGTGTGTAATGTTTCCCCAAAAGAGTAGTCTTCGGGGGGACAGAGGGAATGGACTCTTCAGCATCTGAGTCTTCATAAGGAGGGAAGGAATAATCCTGGTCCTCAGAGTTAGCTGAGGAAATGGATGCTTGGTCAGAGAAAGGATAATCTTCCTCCAGTCTAGGCCTTTTGTCAGGAGGGGGTTGTGAACCCCTGATAAGGGTAATTAAATCCTCAGCCATCTTAAGCATCTGTTTTTTAGGCATAGGGGCCTGTGGGGGGGTCTGTGGACCCGGTTTCCTAACTTTTAAGGGGGCTTTAAGTTTAGCATAAGACTTAATAGAGATAGTTGTCGGTCTGAAGACACCTTCAGAAACCGAAGGCCTGTCCAAAATCTCCGGATCACTGTCAGGGTTGGCGTCCGAGGGGTGAGATGGAACCAGCTCCTGAGGCCCAGCTGATTCGGTCTGGGAGGCTGTCAGAATTTCTAAATCAGCAGTAGTCAGGGGCTGCGTAGGCGCCTCGCTGAAAACCGGAGAACCGGCGGCAGGCCTTGCTGAGGCCTTGGTATCTGGTCTTGGCCTTGGTTGCCTGTCCTTATCCTTGCATTTTTTAATCATTGCTGATGTCGGTTGCTCCGATGACATGCTATAGTTAAATTTTCTGCCGAAATAATGTTGGGCGAAATCTGCCTGACGCTTGATTGCACGTTTGTTGAACCTAGCACAAAACCGACAACCAGAGACGTCGTGGTCTGGGCCTAGGCAAGGAATACAATAAGAATGAAAATCCTTATGAGGTATTTGCTTCCCACAAGAAATGCAGTTATTAACTTTGTCTGACATCGGTCTGAGGCAAGAAAAGTTTCCCCAATGGGGTACTTGGCTTTAGAGAAGACTTCGGGCTGAAATTCGATTCGAAAATCTCAGGAGCTAGCCGACTGGCACTTGCGAACTGCTTCTGCTTCGGGCACCGCGCGGCAAGAAAGACTGAAGAAAATGGTGTTGGCTGCCACTTTTATCCCCCTGTCACACTGACATCAGGGAAGAAGCGACGACAACAGATGCCCTACCAAGACTTTGGGATTCGGCCGACTGCGGGCAGCCAGAAGCCATAGGGTTCTAGATGCTGTGAGGTGAATTTAAGAAATTTTTTCCAACCTTTTGATTCAAGGACGAACTGAATATAAATCATGACTAAGGAAAGAAATGCAATCTTTTCTCCTTCAAGGAAAAAATAAGCTGTGTCAAAGTTTTAATGCTTATGGCTGACAAAATAGTAAGCTCCCAATACAGTGAGAAAACAAATCCTAGTGAGAAAAAAAATCATATCTGAGAACTGTGTCCACCCTCCAGCCTTTCCTTAAAAAAGTCACTTCCTTTGTACACCTCTGGTATTACACAGTGAGGAAAGGAAATGAAGAAATGGCCACAGCCATATGTATTCAAGTTGTTGTCACAGAAAAACACAGCATGCCTCCTTACTCCAATTCCTAAAAGGCAGCCACCATCTGTGTGGCCCTCTGGTATCAGACTGGGACAAAAGTGAAATCAGGAAATTTAACTTGCTGCTGTCAGACATGCAAACACAGCCTGCCTCCTTACCCATATCCCCCAAAACATAGCCATTAGTATACATGTCTGATATCTGAATGAGAAAAGTGAAAACAATTATGATAATGCAGGGTTTATATGGTTAGTGTGTTTTGATCACATCTTTTGACTGATTTATGCCTTCACATTTTAATGGGAAATGCATGGCAAATTTGTGGTGCTAAGTGATGGAAAGTACAGTTGTGTACACTTATAAATGTAGATGTTCCGAGTGTATTCACTGTTGCAGTCACCATATTTGAGTTATCCCTGCCAGGGTAGCCCTCAGTTGGCCTGAATACCAGAGGCTTAGTATTTCTGCATCGGTTGCCGTCCCTCCAGGACTGATGTCAGGTCTTCAGTGGTAGAAAATAAGGCAGCCATCGCCATTACATCAGTTTTTCTTACCCTGTCAGGAGCCCCCAAGAGGGAGCTAGGTTATGATGGAAGAACACCACTAGTAGAAAGTAAATACCAAAAGGTCCTTGTAAGGAGATAGAGAGAGAGAGACAAGGGGGGTGGAGGGAGGGAAACCAGGACTGCAACAGTGAATACACTCTAACATCTACATTTATGTTAAGTGTACACAACTGTACTATTTTCTTCATGTTTCATTGTTGCAGTTATCACATTTGGGTCGATTCCCAAAGCTAAAGAAAAGGGCGGAGGCAGTCAAGAAGACTGGGGGCTGGGTAGGATGCCCACAAGACTGCGGTGGCAAAGCCTGCTCTGGATTTGGAGAAGATAGGCAGGTGGTAATGCTTGGTGAAGGTATGAACAGATGTCCATGCTGCAGCCTCCTGGATGTCCCTGGTGGGGACCTCTCTAAGGAAAGCTGCAGAGGTGGAGGTTGCTCTGGTAGAATGTGTCCTGATCCCCTTGGGGAGAGGTTTCCCATGTTGCTTGTAGCAGAAATGTATGCAGAGTGCTATCCACTTCGAAATGGTTTGTTTGGATATGCCCTTTCCCTCTACTTCTGCAGCAAAGCTGACTAACAATTGATCACTCTTTCAAAATGATTTAGTCCTGTCTAGGTAGAATCTGAGCTGTCTGTGCACATCTGGAGAGTGCAGAGTCCTCTCCCCCTTGTATTGTGGGTTAGGGAAAAAGGTGGGCAAATGAATGGACTGGTTGAGAGCCACACTGGACACCACTTTTGGCATGAAGGATGGGTTAGTCCTGAGGGAGACCCCGTCAGCATGGAAAATGATGAAGGGCTCTACAGCCATTAGTGCTTGCAGCTCAGATACTCTTCTTGATGAAGTGATGGCCAGAAGCAAGGCTGTCTTCCAAGAGAGAAACTTTAACTCTGCTGAAGCTGCTGGTTCAAAGGGGGGCAGGGTGAGTTTTTCCAACACAAAGTTTAGGTCCCAAGCTGGGGTTGGTGCTCTTCTGGATGGCCTGAAGATGTTAGTCCCTCTTAGGAACTGTCTGATGAGAGGGTGAGAGAAAAGAGGTGGCTCTGTGCTGAAATGAGCAGAGATAGCAGAGGCATGAATTTTAATAGAAGAAAAGGATAAACCCGTGTGTAGTCGGTCAGCAAGGTAATCCAGGATGAGAGGTAGGGAGGGCTGTGCTGTCCCATCTCCCTTAGCCTGGATCCAGGTGCAAAACCTTTTCCACTTGTCAGCATAAGACTTTCTAGTGCTAGGGCGTCTGGCCTCACGTATAACATCTAGAACTTGTTTGCTAAGATTGGCAGCTTGTGCAGTGGTCAGTGAATAAGCCAGGCTGCCAGACTGATTGTCTGCAATTGGAGATGCATGAATTTTCCATCCCTCTGGGTCAGGAGAGTTGGGATCCGAGGGAGATGCCATGGTGACAGAGGTGACAGGCTGCGCAGCAGTGGATACCAGTGCTGGCATGGCCAGTCTGAGGCAATCAGGATTGTCCTTGGTTTTTCTTCCCTTATTTTGAGCAGTACCCTTGTAATGAGCGGTAGAAGGAGGAATGCATAGACAGAGAGGTTGACCCACTGGAAGGATAGAGCATCCACTTTTCAGACCTTGCAGCAAGGCTCCCTGGTGCAGAATTTGCTGAGCTGATGGTTGGAGTGGGGTGCCCCATTTCTGGGTGACGGTTTGATCTAGCTGCTACTCATGCAGGTCCAGAAGATTTCTGCTCAAGTTGTCTTCCAGAGTTTAAAGAGCCTGGCAGGAATTGTGCTAACAGGTGTAGTTGCATGGCTGAGGCCATGTGCCAAAGGGTCATGGCGAGCCTGCACAGAGGGTACGAATGAGTCCCTCCCTACTTGTTGATATACCACATTACAGTGGTGTTGTCTGTTTTGATCAGTAGAGCCCCCGGGGAAAGTAGGGGTCTGAAAGATGTCAGTGCATGCTGGACAACTAAATCTCTTTTTGGTTGATTGGCAGACGTATTTGATGTGGGCTCCATTGGCACTGTATGCACCTGCCGTCCAGGTGTGCATCACAGACGTAGTCTGATGTATCTGTGGTGAGGGTCTGGGCGGCGTTGGGTTGTAAGAAGGGTAATCCGTTGTTGTGGTAGCATGCTGCTGCCCACCAAAGAAAATCTTTCCTTAAACAAGGTATCATTGGTATAAGTTTCCAGGTCTTGACAGCGTTGACACCAAAGGCTTTTTAGGTACCATTGTAGTTTCCTCATATGCAGTCTGGCATACAGAATGAGTGGAATGCAAGAAGCGATGAATCCTAGAGCTTACAGGATTTTCCTTGCGGATAACTGGGGTCTGGTGGCTAGTTGAGAGAAGTAGGCTGTCAGGTAGGTTTGTTTTTCTGGTGTAAGGAATGCCATCTGGGATGTTGTGTCCAGGCTTGCTCCCAGGAATATAAATTTTTTGGTGCGTACTAGTTTGGATTTCTTTTCATTGACAGTATACCCCAGGGAGGTCAGTAGGTCCTTTACAAAGGCCAAGTGCATTAGCAGCTTTTCCTGTCTGCCTGAATCAGGCAGTCATCCAATTATGGGTAAATTTGAATATTTCTTTGCCTGCAAAAAGCAATGGCGGGAGCCAGACATTTTGTGAAAACTCTGGGAGCAGTGGATAAGCCAAAGGAAAGCGCAGAGAACTGAAAGTGCAATGATCCTGCCCTAAAACGTAGATATTACCTGCATGATTCCCTGATTGGGATGTGTAGGTAGACCTCTTTTAGGTCTAGTGTAGCTAGCTAAGCACCCTTGGAGAGCATAGGTAGTAGTTGCTGGAGGGTGAGCATTTTGAATTTTGGTATCACCAGAAAGGTGTTTAGAATGGATAGAGCGATGATGGGATGCCATATGCCCTATTTTCTGGGTAACAGCAATAGTCTGGAGTAGAAACCTTGGCCTATCTGTTCTGCAGGAATGTGCTCTATTGTCCTCATAGAGAGCAGGGAAAGGACTTGTTTTTCGGCCTCTGCCCACTGATTTAGGGGAAGATCTGGGAACCCTTTTGGGGTTGGTAGAGTGTGGAAATAAAATTTGTTTCCCTTGGACAATGTTGAAGACCCAGCGGTCGTTGGTAATGGTGGCCCAGGTCCTGGTGTGGAAGGAGAGTTTTCCTCCTAGGGGCAAGAGCAGGTGGCAGAGGGTGGAAGTGGAAAGTCATTGTGAGTTCTTACCATGAGGAGGTGGCTTAGCACTCCCTGGTTTTGAAGAGGAGGAACTCCATTGCTTAGATCTCTGCATTTCCTGGGGCTGCTTTCTGGGGGGCCTGTTTCCCCAGGGTCTGGGCTGAGCTGACCTGGAGGGGGCAGGAAAGGACCAGTGCTTAGAGGGGCAATGCCTACTGAACCTGGGTGGCTGGACATGCAAGAAGTCTTTAACTCTCTGCATAGATTTAGCTTTTTCTTCCATCTTTTTTAAGACCTCCTCTGTCTTGGTGCCAAATAAGTTGTCTTTGTGCAAGGGTGCGTCCAATAATTTGGATTTGACATGGTCTGGCAAGGGCTGTTCCTTAAGCCAAGCATGCATTCTAAGAACACAACCAGTGACTACTGCCCTGCAAGATGCTTCTAGGGCATCAAAACCACATTGTAAGGTGTGCTTAGTTACTTGACTTGCAGAATGCATTAACTCTTGTAACTATTTTCTGCACAAGCAGGAAAAGATGACATTTTTTGTTTGAGGAGTTACATGGTATGTTGCTGAAATTTTAGCATATGGAACTGACAATTTAGTGCTCTAATAGCAAGAGTAGCAGAGGTGTATACTTTTTTACCCCATCTGTCTAATGCTCTGGAATCCCTATCTGAGGGGGTGGGATTCTTAGCAGAAGTTGCCTATAATTCCTTTAGGCCCTTCAGAAATAACCTCGGGGTCAGCAGTAGGAGTTCTGAAAATAAATTTGTGAGAGTCAGGTTTCCTGGGAGCAGGAGGGTGTGTGTCAGGAGTCAAACTGGACTCCGTAAAAACATCATCCACAACATCCAGGACAGAAGGAATGGCCAGAGGTCTGTGCTGTGGAAGATCTAAGAATTCCTTGAGTCTTTTTTTAGACTGAGGGTAGTCCTGACATTCCCATTGGAAATGCTCCCTTAAAGTATGCAGGGTTTCTCCAAAGGAAAAGTCCTCGGGTGGAGAGGCTGAAGGAATGGATTCCTCTGCATCAGAATCCTCATAAGCAGAGAGGGGTTGCATGTTTTCATATTCAGATGCATCAGAGTCATCTGACTCCTGTTCAGAAAAAACTACTGGGGACAAATCTCTTTCTTTTGGAAGGGGTAGCCTGGCTTCCCCTGATCAGCATTACAAGGTCTTCCGGCATTTTAAGCATTTGAGACTGAGGCAAGAAAGCAGGTGCCTGAGATTAGGTCGTCGGTTTCTTGGATGTGGTTCCTACCCTGGGCCTTAGAAACTTGGTAGTTTTCGAAAGAATGGTAGACATGAAAGAAGTCGGTCTGTGTCGAGAATCTATAGTGCAAATTACTTCCTGCTCAGCGGCTCTGGACCCATCCAAGGTAGAGCCATCCACAGGATCCTTAGTCGATGAAGTGTCTAGTGGCATACCAGACTCCGATAGGGTCCCGGTGGCAGCCTGTGAATACACAGAAGCAGGCATCAGGGGCTGCAAAAGCGCCTCACTGAGGACTGGAGAACTGACAACTAGCTTAACGGAAGCGTTGTCGGTAGGTTTGGACCTGTGCGGTCTGTCTCTGTCTTTATCCTTATGTTTTTTTGGAAGATCTGCTGTCAGATGACTTACAGAAGCCATATCGGAATTCAAAGACTGAGCAAAAATATCTAGCTACAATAAGGGCCTGACGACATATAGTTCTGGCGTTGAACAAAGCAAAAAGCGACAGCTGGGGATGTCGTGGTCTGGGCCTAGACAAGTGACACAGTAAGAATTAAAGTCTTGGTGTGGCATTTGCTTTCCACAGGCGAGACAATTGTTAACTTTTTCTGACATCGGTTAGAGCAAGTAAAAAGGATCCTAAAAGTTACTGTTTTCTGAA
This sequence comes from Protopterus annectens, assembly GCF_019279795.1. Taxonomy (NCBI): domain Eukaryota; kingdom Metazoa; phylum Chordata; order Ceratodontiformes; family Protopteridae; genus Protopterus; species Protopterus annectens. Next base: position 352,813,075 of record NC_056732.1, on the reverse strand, counting down.
AGTAAACAAGCTATTTTTCTCATGTGAAAGGGGAATAGTTAAGAAAAGAACAGACAACAATCAGTGTTAGTGGGAAAACAGATTGTAGCATGCACTTTAGCACTAGTAACCTTAATTTTAGATTGTGTTACACCCATAGGTGCAGCTGCTAACTGGGGGCAATTGTTTTCCTATCTAGAGGGGTACAATTCATTTGTTGAAAATGTACATAGTTTTGTGTAGTTGTTCTAAGTTAATGGAAGATGGGGTGTTCTGAAAAAATGTCTTTAGATTTTTGTTTGTGGGTTTTCATTAAAGCAAAAAGTCTTTAAAAATGTGGAACAAAACAATCAGCCTGCTAAACACTAGCATGTGCATATGTAACAAAGAAGCTCGAAATAAACATTCAAAAAAACGCCATTTACAATAAGTGGAAACAATAGGTTTTTATCAGAAATGGACAATCTATCCATAGTATCTTGGAATGTAAATGGCCTTACAGGTACAGACAAAATGCACAGTGCAAATGGCAATGCTGCTGGAGGCAAATTTTGAAACAAATGATCATATGAACTTGACAAAGAAAGGCTTTCATGATGGATATTCAGCATAACATCAGGGACAAAGGAAAAGGGAAGTAATACCGATTGCTAGGGAGGGCTCCACTAGAAGGAGAGAGAAAAATGAAAATAATGATGGATTTGTGGTAGTAAGGAACTACTGGCAAGGGAAGAGGATTACAGTGGTGTGCATTTACATTCCACTAAAAATCGACACTATGCAGCTTAAGAAACCTTTAGGAGAAATACTCAGCTTTCAACAGGGAATATTACTCATTGGTGTAAACTGAACTTGATTTCCAATAATGAGAATGTATCAAGGGGACTTAGAAGGGAAATATAACTAAAGAGGGTACATTTCTGAAGAAATGTATTAAAATATTTGATACTGAAGATGGGAATTCAGTAGTAGGAATATGGGCATAATTTACATAATTCCCCAAGGTAAAATAACTGGGCTAGACTAGATAGATATTATATTTCACAGGAACACATTTATTTAATTAAAAGCTTCAACACAATATCAAATAGCAATTTCAGATCATGCACCAATAAAAACAAAGATAAAAATGCAGGGTTATTAGAGAATTTAGAAATTTCTTCAGAAAGGATAGCTAGTGAGTGGAATAATATGAAATTTAAAAATAAGTAGAAATAAAAGAAAATATTTTCAGGTGCTAACAAAGGTTAAAAGTATTGCAGAATAAGGGGAGTCTCTCAGAACAAGAAGAATGTTAACAAAGTCAGTATTTGTATAATATGTTTGAGTTTAGAAAGATTCCTGTTAAGCAACTATTTTTTAATAATTCCAGAACTCAAAAAATTAGCATAATAATTTAGGCTTGTTTCCAACCTAGACAGCTAATGACAAGAGCAATAACCAGAGATCCTACAGAGGTAGAGATATTTTGGAAATTTTATGAAAATCTGTACAAAACAGAGAAATGTGGAATCAAAGAAAGAGGTACAAATTAAACTATTTATGGAAGACTTAATTTTATCAAGATTAGAGAAAGATGACACTTAAATCCTAAAGACAGGAGGAGATGAAATAAAAATGGTGATATATCATTAATCTGCAGGGAAGTCTCCATGAACAGTTGGCATTCTTGTGGAAATTTAGAAGTTATGATCTAGAAGATTTTGCTTAACAGTATTTTAAAAGGAAAGGAAGCACCAGCAACTTGGAAGAAAACTGTGCTGGCTGCATTACCCAAAGAGGGTAAAGACCAGTCAGACCCAGTCTCATAGAGACCTATTTCAGTTTTTAAGCCATCTCCATTTTAAACCATGATTATAAAGTGTTTGTCAATACTAGCTAAAAGAATGGTAAAGGTCTTGCCAAAATTGATAGATATGGATCAATGTGGTTCTGTGGAGGGGAAGCAAATACTTGACAACAATAACAGAGCAATGATGATCCAGAGGGAAGAAGAATGTAAGAAAATACCACTGTTGTTGGCAGGTCTTGATGCAGAAAGAACAACGGACAGAGTAAACTGGAATTTTAAGAATAGAGCAATATAAGCATTTCCATTTCCGGATATAATGAGGAGAATTAGCAGGATATATTTAAAGATTGTAGGCAAGAATTAAAGTGGGAGGGTTCCTCTCCACTAAGTTGTGTCTGAACATTGTAACGAATCAGGGGCGTTCTCTTCCCCTTTGTTATTTTCTTTATATTTAGTGCTATTGACAAGGAAAATAAGGGACTCAGAAATTTGGATTTATTTGCAGATGACATTATTTTGTATTTGATAAAGTCAGAAAAAGACATTTACGTGTTGTGGAACATTTTTAGGCAGCTTTAGATCTTTACAGATATAAAATTAATGAAGACAAAATAAAGGCTATAGCTGTAACTTATGTAACTACTTGCGATTTGGTTCGTCAATGCCATATTTATGGGGATGTGATAAGATAAAATATTTAGGAGTATGGATTAAAAAAGCTTCTGTTATTGCAGCTAACAAAAGTACCTCACCAAGAGGATCAAAGGGCTCAAACAGATGCCATATGCTGCCCGGTTAAAGAAACTCCAGCTCTACTCAGTGGCATACCGCCTGCTCAGAGGCGATCTGTGCCTGACATTTAAAGCCATGTCCAACCCGGAATTAATGGACATGCTGCACCTCAGAAAATCCAAATCCCATCGAGCTACGCACTCGAGAGACTTGAACCTCAGCACTGAAATAAATAGGACATGCTGGAGGGACAGATTCATAACCCAGAGGCTCCCTTCACTCTGGAATAAAATCCCAGTCCAGGTTAGGCAGAGTCCCTCATTGACTCTCTTCAAGAGGAATCTTGATGAGTGGATGGGAGATTGTAGGTTTACCCCGGGTATCACTTCTGTGTCACTGTTAGACAGAGGCACAGTATACCAACCTCGAAAAAGGGCATAGCAAAATTAATTTAAAATGGGTGGCGAAAGCCAAACACACTCTGGCTAGGCTTATAAATGCCCTAGGGCAGATAGCCTAGTATGAACCTATGAACAATATATGGGAAGAGATTAAGCAAAAGATGACACAAAAACTGAAAAACTGGAATCTCTTGTTTATGGATACTGATAGCATAATAATGGCAGTGATACTTTTTAGGCCTCTTAGTTTTATATAAAGATCAGGCATACTTTTATCAACCAGAGGAGAAGGTGTGGACAATATCAGTTAAAAGAAATTTATCTAAGGGAAAGGCAGCAAGAGCTAAGTCGGATAAGATGACCATCCCAATTAGCATCATTGCTTGGTAAGGAGAAGGGTGCAACCTTTCCACTTGCAAAGTGTTAGGACACTGTGGTCAAAGCTAAGCACTGCAGTGCTCCCTGTGTGGTCTAAACTGTAGCAACTGCTTACTCAATTTGTAGCTATAGTTTATTTATTTATTTTTTTATAAAACCAGAGCTCTGTGGTACTCCATGAGGGGTATAAATTACAGTACATTTGTAGCAAATAGTTTGCAACAGTTTAACTTACATTTTTTTTGTTCAACTAAGGAAGAAGGGTTGGGACAGGATGCAGAAATGGGACTCAACTGGCTTGTGCATTTCAGGAACCCCAGGTACTTGATTATGGACTTTATTAACTGACTCTCAGCTGTGGAGGAGTGGATAAACCCATTAAATTGTCCAGATTTTCACAGAATGTTTTTGCCTCAAGTTTTTTTTTTTTATCTGTTTCTCAGTCATAAAATTTATGTTTTACTGGCAATTCACGGAGGACTGAGGTCACTTAACAGCGGCATACATTGTGTTTCAGACTTCATACCCATCTGAAAATGTATGCCAATACAAATCCTAGAGCTATATTTAAAAATCTGTCCTATTTTAGGATTAGTCAAGATTTCTTGTGCCAAGAGGTTTTAAGGTATGGATGGTTGGTTCTTTCATTTCAGGAGCACCAGCCAGCAGATCACATATGCATTTTTTGTTCTTCAATTGTAGAGCTAGGGTGCCAGGATTAGGGATTAGCCCCAGGCACTAAAAGAGCCATCTACTCCCCTGCTCCCAGTAAAACAAGGTGGTTTAAGATTACCTGATTTGAAGGACTATTTTAGATTGACGCAGTTAAGACTACATAACACAAGCAGAACGTTAGAATTTAAAGTGGAAAGGGATGATTATGAATCGGGGGGGGGGTCAATAAATAAGGAGAGAATCAGAACTACTGGAGGAGCTCCAATATGACAGAAGAGGGAAAAAAATATAACAATGGTAGATCCGTGGTGTAAGCGGCTACTGGCAAAGCAGGAGGATTATGCTGGCATGTATTTATATTCCACCTAAAAATCTATTATGTAGCTTAAGAAAATTTTGGGAGAAATCAGCATTCAGCATGGAATATTATTCATAGTTAGGACTGGAACATTACTTGCAACAGTGAGGATGTATCGGGGGGGACTTAGAAGGGAAAATATAACAAAAGGGGATACATTTTTGAAGTAATTTATGAAAATGCTTGGTATGGAAGATGCAAATTCATTAATGGGATCTCAGAATTAATTAGTTATCCCCCAAGGTATAATAACTGGGCTAGACTAGACAGAAATTATATTTCACAGGAACATGTGCATTTAATTGAAAGCCTTGACACACATCCAATAGTTATTTTGGATCATGCACCACTAAAAATGAAGACAAAATGGGCATTGGAATAATTTGAGAGTTATTAGGGAAGATAAAAAATTCCTTCAGAAGTTACAGTTAGTGAGTGGGATAAAATGAAACTGGAGTTTAAAAATATGGTAGAAATAAAACACAGACATACTTAAGTAACAAGAATTATTTAGAAGGGCCTAAAGTATTGAAGAATAAAGGGACTCTTGCAGAAGATGCAAAACTGCAGAGTGCTAAAGAAAAATAAGGTAGTATCTGGGTAATATGCAAGAGTTTAGAAAGATTGATTTTTTTTGTTAATATAATAACTCCTGACCACAAAAATTTTTAGCACAGTGGTTTATACAACAGGAAGTAGAAAGGGTTGTTGGCAATCAAAAAAAGCCTACAACAAGAAAAATAACCGGATATCCTGTAGAGGTTTTAAGAGAGATTTTGGAAATGTTATGAAAATTTATATAAAGTGTGGAAATCAAGAAAAAGCACAAATGGAAACATGTATGGAAGACTTAAGTGTGCCAAGCTCAGAGGTAGATGATGCTCAACAATTAACAGTTAAAAAATGGTGCCATATAATGAAGCTGCAGGTGATTCTCCAGGAATATATGGTACTCCGGCGGAAGTTTTTAAGCTAAGAGGGAAGTAAGTGAAAAAAATTTGGAAAGTTTTGTTTAACAGTATTTTAAAAGGAAGACAATCACCAACATACTGAAAGAAAGCTGTGGTGGCTGTAATGCCTGAAGATTACAAAGACCCATCAGACCAAGCTTCACAAAGGCCCATTTCAATTTTAAACCAAGAATACAAAATGTTTATGCTCATAATATCTAAATGGCAAAGTGTTGCCAAAATTGATAGATATGGCTCAATGTGGTTTTGTTGGAGGCAAACATTTGACATTAGTAGAACAATTATGACCAGAAGAAAGCAGAATATATGAAAATATCACTTCTTATTGGTGGGTCCTTTTGCAGAGTAAGCATTCGACAGAGTAAGTTGATATCTTATGACTAGGGCAATGGAAGCATTTGCATTCCCCGATACAAAAATAAGGTTAATTAAGAGGATAAACGAGGGATTGGAAGCAAAAATTAATGTGGGATGGCACCTCTGTAATAATTTGTGTCTGAAAAGAGGAACTAGGCAGGGCTGCCCCCCTTTCCCTTTAGTTTTTTTGTATTATATTTAGAGCCACTGGCAAACAAAATAAAGGACTCTGAAATTTATGGATATAATTGGTACAGTAATCAAGAAAATGTTGCTTTACTTGCAGACAATTTTATTTTGCACCTGATAAAACTAGAAAAGGCCATCTCAATATTGTACATTTTGAGACAGTTTAAAGTTTTTTCAGGATATAACATCAATGAAGATAAAGTAAAGGCTATAGCTGCAAACTATGTACTCACACATGGATTGGTTCAAGCAGTACCCATATTTATGGTGACATGAAAAAAATGAAGTGTTTAGGAGTATGGATTAAAAGAGTATTCTGTTATGGAAGTAAGGATATGTGGGAAGAAATTAAAAGATAATACAGAAACTGAAAGCTCTTATTTTTGGATATGGAGAGCAAGATACAAGCAGTTTCAGGTAGTGCATATTTTTATATATCAGAGGAGAAGCTGTGGGCTGTAATTAATAACATGTTGAAGGATTTTATCTGGGAGAGGAAAGAGCAAGGGTCAAGTGGGATATGTTAATCCTTCTAATAGAACAAGGTGATTTAGGATGACTTGAGTTGAAGGGATATTTTACAGCTACACAGTTAAAGTTCATACACAACACAAGTTTAGAAAGCTACATTTCAAAGTGGAAAGGGATGATGATGAAGCAAGGGGGACTTCAAGAAGTAAGGAGAGAGTGGGATTTTGGATGCAGATCCAATAGCCATATAGATTATTTCACTCAAAGTAGCAGCAAATATTCTAAGAACTAAGCAAACACAAAAATGGAGAAAGAAGATTTTGCCAGTAGGGATGATTGCAATTAAGGGTACAGAAAATAGGCAAGAGGGAGCTGGAATTTACTGAAGAAAACTGTCAAGGGAACCAAGGCACTGGGAACAAATAACTAGAGAGATAAAGGTAACAGAATGAGAACAGCCAAAAAGACATTCAGACTGCCTTCCTTATCAGGGACTGATATCAGAGTATAAGCAAAGAGAACGGGATGGGAAATCCTAAGTGAAAGACTTACTCTGGTAGAATTTTTAGTTGAATCTATAACAGAAAGTGCTGTTAAAAAAAAAAAAAAAGGAATAATTAGTAGGGCTACTAAAATATTGCATGACAAATATAAGAATCATAGATGGTTATAAAGGACTGAGAAGAAAGACTGGATAAGCAGTTGACGAGAAATAATAGGACATTATGTATGGCGCCCAAATATGTAACAAAGTCTAGACGTTTTAGGATTTTTACTTGGAAGTGTTTGCTATTTTTATACCCCAAGCAGACTCCAAAGAATTTTTCCTCAGGTAGATGGCAAATGTTGGAGGTGGGATGGGGAAGAAGAAGGCATCTGGGATCATATATTCTGGAAGTGTGATAACTTGGCAGACTTTAAAAATCCCCTACAGAGTACTCTGTCAGAAATATCGGGTTAGCAATGGGTCTAACAAAGAAAATGATTTTACTAAGCAGGAACAGAGGATCTAAATTAATTCTGGTGGATGCTAAAAAGTAATTACTTGGAAAATGAAAATAAAAGTCTAAACCAGCTGTACTTGAAGTACTGAATATTGTAACACAGATAACAGCACCAACGTGAGACCTTTGGAAAAAGGTAGGAGCAAATTACATCGAAAAAATGGAAATTGTGGGAACAATACTTACAGAATAATGTTTTGGAGGAGGAGTTAGGGTTAAGGGAAGGCAAGAATTGATCAATTTATGTAATGTTGAACTGATGATAATTATATCAAAAAAATACATGTGACGTATAACATTTGCAACTAAGAATATATGTTAATATGGTTTGTTTTCTTTTATATGTATGTCTATGTTTTAAGTGATAATTCAATAAAGGTGTTAAACAATCCTACATACAAACTACGATAGTCAGCAAGTCACTTAATTAGTCAGGACCCTCGGGTCACCCTTGAGAACGGACACTTGTTTCTGGTGGGCTTAAATGATGAGTGAATAGAAATAAAACTTCAAATAATCCAAAAACTCAATTTCAACAAACCTGCTTTACCCAATACTGAACTTGCTGTCCATTCAGTGCAACAAGAACTACAGCATATACTCAAGATTTCAAGGAGTCGCAAACAAAACTAATTTTAGTTCTTATCTAGTCATGTGCACCTACCTGCAGATGTATGTAAGCTTAATAGGTATTATGGCTACGTAAGCATGTGATAAACCATTTGTGTCTCCAATCCTGCACCTGTTCACTATACATGCCTAGCATCTGTAGTTTTAATTGGCATAATGGTTGGGGTTTATAGGTTCATAGGTTGGTACTAGGCTATCGGCCCTAGGGCCTACACAAACCAAGCCAAACAATTCCCCAGATATTTCTTCCCACAATATTTACTTCCCTGGACCCCTGTTTAGCAGGACGATTGAAGTGATCCCTGGGTGAATTTCCTATCTCCCATCCAATCGTCAAAGTTCCTCTTGAAGAGGGCCAAGGAGGCAATCTGCTTGACATGTATGGGCTGTCTATTCCAGAGTATGGGGAGTCACCGGGTCAGGAACCTATCCCCTCCAGCATGTTTTGTTCACTGTGATGACAAGGTTTAGATCCCTGGAGCGTGTGGCTCTGAGGGATTGGGATTTCTTTAAGTGGAGCATGTCCAATAACTCAGGGTTTGACATGGCTTTGTATGTAAAGCAGAGATCGCCTCTGAGTAGACTATATGCCACAGAGTATAGCTGGAGTTTTTTTATACGGTCAGCATAGGGCATCTGCTTTAGGCCTGTGATTCTTTTAGTGAGGTATTTCTGCGGCCTTTCCAGCTGTTGCAGATGTCTTGTGAGGTACATACAATGGGGGCTTTGTACTCTATAATGGGTCTAATGAGGGATGAGTACAGTGGGACAATGACCTCCTTTTTTCTGGATGAAAAGCCCTTAGTGATGAGGTGTGCCACATACAAGGATTTCCTGACGGTTGTAGCGATGTGGTTATCGAAGGTGAGACCACTGTCCACCTGTGTCCCTAAGTCTCTCATCACACATTCGGTGTTTAGTGTACTGCCACCTATGTGGTAATTCATGGGCACATGTTTTTTCCCCAAAGGGGATAACTATACATTTCTTGGCATTAAGCTTGAGCCCATGGCTCTGGCACCAAGCAACTGTTTCTGTAAGGCCCTTTTGTAGAATATCCACATAATTTGCAGATTCAATAATGGCTCCCAGTTTACAGTCATCTGCAAGCCAGAGTTCCTTAGTGTTGGCCTGTACTTCAGAGAAGTAGATGCCAAACAAGAGCGGTCCCAGGACTGAACCCTGAGGTACTCCACTTGGCACTTGTCTGGAGCTGGATTTGGAGTCGGCTACTTTTACAGTCTGGGTTCTGTCAGTAAGCCAGTTGGCAACCCATCGAGTGATGTAGTGATTTATGCCCAGCTTAGTAAGTTTATCTATGATTCCAGAGTGGGGAATGGTGTCAAAGGCCTTGGCGAGGTCCAGACAGGCTGTGTGGACCGCCTTACCCTTGTCCACAGCTCTAGAGACTGATTTGAAGAAGTCAATCAGGTTCAGGAGACAAGATCAGCCATTCACGAACCCAAACAAGGTGGGGTCCAGTGTTTGAAAGTTGCCAATGTCTTTGTTTATAAGTTCCATGATAATGCGTTCCATGCCCTTGCAGATCAGGCTTGTCGGACTGATGGGACGGTAGTTCCTGGGATCCAAGGTGGATCCTCCCTTGTGAAGTGGGATAACTGTAGCTGTGCGCTACTCAGTGGGCACGAAGCCTGAGGTGAGGCTATGATTAAACATGACACTTAGGTGAGGTGCCAGTTCATTTTGTAGCGCATGTAGTACACAGCCCAGGATGTCACCTGATCCCATGGATGCTGTATTCTTAGCTTTGGAGAGTGCGGTTTCTACCTGTGTGGCCATGATTATCAGAATTAGGCAATCTTTTGGTATTGAGATGGGCCCTTAAGGGGGTGAGAGGGGGGTGAAGTTGGCACTGAATCCATCTGCCAGGATATTGGCAATATCCTTGCGATCAGTATATTTAATGCTATTCTGTTGTAGCTCAGAGCAGATCTGAGCATTGCCATTTTGATTCTTGACATAACTATAGAAGGCCTTGTGGTAGTCTTTTGTAATCTTTGACAATTTTACTTTCGCAACTAGCTTTGGAGGATGTTATGAGGGATTTCAGCTTCTTACTTGAGGCTGGTAAGAGAGTTTTTTGCATTCTGGGATTTTCTTTTTTCCTGCAAAAGGAATAGTTGTATAGTTTGTTTATGGCAGAGGGGACCACCAGATTGGCCTCCTTTTTTTGGAGGAGAGCGTCTTGGTTCTATTTGGGATGGCACAATTCATGCACGAGTGTTGAGAGATGACGTAATGGTTAAGGTGCTTACCTCAAACACAGGGTACTGCATTTGATTCTTACCTTTGGGAAGGAAATTTGGTTAGGTTTAAAATGGCCCATAAGGGCAGATAGATACCATAGACAGACAATAGATAAATACTAACCTATGAACCTATATGAAAATAATAAGACAATATTTTCTCTGAAAAACATTACATTTACAAACTGTTTGGATTGTTATTTTACTTATTATAGCTTATACGGGACGCTTATTTCTTTGGAGCCACTTGTGCCTGCATTTCTTTTTATTACATTTACTTAACTCGTTCCCTCTCTTTAGTCTGTACTCAAATTTCCAGATGGTGTGGCCTAAACCTTTTTTTTTTTTTCTTCAAATGAAGTTTTCCCCTTACAGTACAATCAAATGTTAATATCGCTAGAACCACAAGTGTTACCAGAAAACTCATTAGCAGACTATTTATCTCAAAGTTATCTCCAACGTGGTTATATTCATTTGATTCTGGGTCTTAAACTGGATCTTATAAGCCACAATAAATATGAATTATATAATGTTGTATAAACAGTTTATGATACACCAGTAACCAGTCAAGCAACATACATATTGCCAATAGCATTTTCTTGATGGCGCCATGAGCTTTTGTACGAGGCTAAGCAGTTCTGTCTGTGTTACCCAGTAACTGAAATATTTAGAGAAATTTGAAAATTATTACACAACAAATAAATAGTTTACAAATAATACTCTATCTCTATCTACAGTAGGCAGAGGTCAAATATTCATACAATTGTATTTTGTCACTGTGTAAGCTTTAAGATGAAACCTCCTAATGCCTTGTATGTAGTATGGTACTGAAATTATTAATACAAATTTGACCAAACAATATTTGATGCCTAGAGATGTCAGCAGGATGCATCTGCAGAAATGGCTGGAGGCATCACTCGGCTATGAGTCAACTAATTAAACATCGAAACAGAATGCAGGTATTATGAATCAGCGAATATGACAAAAGCAGCAATGACTTTGCTAACTCTGTCTTTGGTTGACAGGAATAACTGTTTTTCCTGAAGTACTGGTTCACAGTGTGTGAGCACAAAATATTTTACGATTCTGAAAACTGAAATGAGCCACACAGAGAAAAAGGCAGAAGTGAGCTGTCCATCTGGTTAACAAGGACTTTAAATGCTGTTTGACACTTTGCTCTGCTACACTTGTTTTCTGTGACGACAAAAAATATAACACCTTTTAAAGCTGTGAAAATGTTTCATATGCTGTTCTGTGGTGGCCAATGTTGTAGTTTAGCACGAGTACATCTTAACAGCAAAGTTGTTGCTTTGATGCGGTCTTCCTTAATATCCAATCACTTTATATGTGATATATCAAACCTTGAGAAAGGTGTAGAAGAAATATAATTCTCAGTCTAAAAATGTCAGACCTTCTCAGTTTTATCTTAGCTTTAAGCTTTGAAGGTGAAAGCTGGGAAATAAATACCTTCAGGTGAGTATCTCAAAGTATTGTTCACATATGGTTTACTACAAAAAAATCAAAGTAAACCTGGAACAAAGTGAAAACTTTAGAATCTAAATCTTCACACATGCACGGCAACAAAGTAAAGAAGGTTGTGAATGAGGAAAATGTAGAAGTCCTGCTAGCAGGAGAGAGTCCTTGTCTGTTTTGTTACAGTTTGAGGAAGCTTTAGTTCAGAGAGGATAATCTGGAGTGCATCAACATTTCCGTCAATACCAGTGCAAGAAAGAATATCATTATTTTAAACAGACACACACATCACATATTCTCTTCTGATGCAGCAGATATACATCAAAAGGTCGACATTACATGTACAGTGGATGTACTGACATAACAATGCTCAGAAGCACAGGCTAAGGCACTGACAGGTCATTAGTATTTCTACAAGATACTACAGAATCTGTCAGAAAGACTGGATGCAGTGTAACAGAACAAAAAGACCTGACCTGCAATGAAGTCTTTTTCACTGTGTCTCACAAAACAGGCCTAGATAATGAACCATCTCCTTTGCTGCACTATTATTTTTTTTTTTACAGTTCGACATAACTGTCCCCTCTAGAATGTGGAATTACAAATACATTTCCAACATTTCCAACTAATAGCTAATGACTTTCTGCAATGTCTGCTAAAAGCACAGTTACAACCTAAGCATATACTACAGAAGTGTGTGTGTGTTACTACATGAGAAGTGCTTAAACAGTGCCATAACAAGCAGTGGGTCAGGTCACAGTATGCCTTAAGCAGCAGAAAAATGGTGCTTACATTCTGATTACTGAAAAAGGCAGTTGTATTATTATTATTAATATTATTATTATTATTACTACTACATCGCAACATTCAATGGCTTATGTCAGGCAGTGGTAAACTGACAAATAGCTGGTGACGGAAGAACTTTGGCTTCCCTGGCAACGCACATTCTTCTGGAAGTGATGCAGTACACTCAAACCATCAATGAAAACTAAAACTAACCACGTGACTTTCACTGTCAGTGTACACCTTTCACAATCTGACTAAAATTACAAAGCTATGTCAAAGTAGTACAGTAATTTCATCTAGCACAGCATATAGGTTCATAGGTGTGTACTAGGCTAATGGCCCTGGAGCCTTTACAAGCCTAGCCCATAGGATTATCTTGGCATCATGCCACCCGACCTTAGTTTCCAGTGCCTCTGTTGAGTAGAGCCACTGGAGTGATCCCCGGGGTGAATTTTCTGTTTCCCATCCACTCATCAAGATTTCTCTTGAGGGCCAGTGAGGTGCTCTGCTTGACATGAATGGGAAGTCTATTCAATAGCATGGGCAGTCTTTGGGTTAAGAACCTGCCCCTCCAGCACATTCTGTTGATTGTGGTAATGAGGTTGAGGTCTCTGGAGCATGTGGTGCAGAGGGATTTCTTTAGATGTAGCATTTCTAACAGAGCTGGGTCAAACATGGCTTTGTAAGTCAAGCAGAGATCGCCTCCAAGTAGGTGATACGAGACTGAGAATAGCTGGAGTTTTTAAGGCCTAGGATCCTCTTTGTGAGGTACTTTTGCGGCCTCTCCAGTTGTTGCAGGTATCTAGTGAGATGCATTCCAAATGGGGCACTGTACTCAATGATTGGCTTAATGAGGGAAGAGTAGAGGGAGACAATGACTTCCTTCTTCCTGGATGCAAAACCCTTAGTAATGAGATGTGCCACACAGAAGGACTTTCTGACCACAGTGGCAGTGTGGTGGTCAAATGAGAGGTTGCTGTTAACCTGTGTTCCCAGACCTCTTATAACATCTTCTGTGTTCAGTGGACTACCATCGATGTGGTAGTTCATGGAAATTGGGTTTTTCCCCAAAGGGGATGACGACATTTTTTTGCCACTAAGCTTAAGGCCATGGTTCTGACATGGTCTCAGTGATGCCTTTCTGTAGGATGTCAACCATATGTGAATACTAGGCTAAATGCCCTGAAGGGCCATTTTAAGCTTAACCAATAACCTTAGGTCAGAATCAAACCCTGTAACTTGGTTCTGTGAGGTGAAGCGATTAATCATTTTGCAAAATCCATGCCCAAAAGGGACTCACCCAATGTGGGACTCAAATCCACAACACTAAGATTAAGAGTCTCAAGCTCTACCAACTAAGCTAGCTGGTCTACTGAACAAGAAATTCCTTTTCTTGTTATAGGTTCATAGGCAAGTATTAGGCTAGCTGCCCTTGCTGGTCATTTTAAGCTTAGCTGATTTCCCTTCAAAGGTGAGAATCAAACCCTATACCCTTTTGCATCTGAGATAAACACCTAAAACATTATGTCAATCCTCAACCTAATGGCAGAAGTAATGAAACGCACTCAAGATTCTGCCCCATTTTAGAATTGTCTTTCTCCTTTTTAAAGTGAATTCAGCATGTTCACAAAAACTATGTCAACACTTACCATTCTCTTGATCCTGTGAGTCTATGCACAGATAAATTAAAGGTGTCACGTGCAATTTACAGATTACTTCAAATTCACATTAAGCACTGAATGGATGTTTCTGTCATTTCTATACACAGAAATGTTCTAAGTGATCTTTTTCACAGACTCAAAAACATTGGCAATCACTTTACTGACTTACATTTTACTTAAGCGACTGTTCCTCTGCCTACTTTGTACACATATTAAAGATCATATGCAACCATGTTTCATATAAAACTACAGTCTTTCTCTTTCTTCTGTGACGACAGGATGGCTTCCCGCTCTGCCAGTTCAATTTACTGGATATTCTAGTCTTTCATTTTACAGTTATTTCCTGCTTGCAAACTTTGGCTCTCCACAGACTTAAGAGGGCAGTACTTCCTGTCTTTGCATCATCACACTTGTCACCTTGATGACGTAAAGCTGGATCCTTCACACATTTCCTGGACTAACAGAATGAACCTCCTTCCTCTGTTTTTTGTAAATAAATATCATGTTAACGGTGCAAATGGCTGAGTGCAGCATGTCCATTTTCCAGGCAAAATTAACTGTAAATTATAAAATTCTAATACCTTAGCATTACTCTCCAACTTTAATCTTCAGGGATTTACTAGAAAAATCAAACGTTTTATGAGGGATGGACAGGGTGAAAATGTGAAGCAAAACCAGGGGCATTTTGCAAAAATTGCGGACAGATAAAAGATGAGATTCAGTTAAACTAGACAAAAATCTTACAATTAAGAATGATGGACTTTGTGCTGAAAGCAATGTACTTGTGTGTCAGGGAAACAAAAGCAGCCTTCACATTTGTTTTCACATAAAAAGGAACACAGAATGCATGGGGGTTTGAACATCAAATTAACCAACAGTGTGTAACTAACCTTAAAACTGAAAATTAAGCAAAAAAACAACAACAAAAAAAAAAATACAAGTACAACTGCCCCAATCTGAACATCATTATTTCTTGGTACACCCTTTTCCCCTCTTCTGACTAGGTTCTGACTCTGCTAACCCCTTCATGATTGTAGGTACAAGGAACCAGAACTTCCTGCAAAATAATCAGTGAGGGCAGAGCATGTTAAAGCTATGGAGGGGCCGTTTTTGGAGGATATCCTCCTTAAAAAGAAAAGTGAGAATGCAAACTTAAATGCCAGAAAGACAATATAAACAACTGTTGAGGAACTGCATTTTGAGAACAGTCTACCTTGATTTTGTCAATTTTCACATGATATTTTAAAATACTTTGGTATAACTATAGCACAACTGTGTTTCATTCATACATTAGAACACCTTTGGGGTTCTCTGTGGTCTGTCAGAATAATAAAAAAAAAAAGTGGGACTTTATGCCATCACTTCCAAGCATCAGTGGATATACCAGTGAACTACTTCATTTACACAGTAAATGAACACTTCCCCAGTTGTTTCTTCATTAAACATGAAGAGATGCCAGTTTTCTATACCTCAAACTGGCCAGGTTAATAGTTTTCTATACCTCAAACTGGCCAGGTTAATGAATGTAACTGTTATACAGAAGTCAGAAGCATGTGATTTACTACACTACATAAATTTCAAACTGCAAGATCTCAAATCTATCCTTACCAAAGAAGCATTGATTTTTTTGAGAGGTGTCAAAAACGTTGGAATCTAAGGTGGCAAATCTTTTTTTAACAAACACAACAAATGTTTCATTTTTGATTACACAGAATGCACTGCACCACATAGGGAGTAAAGGTTTGAAGTACAGGAGCAGGACAGTGGCACTGAGAAAGTAAATATCAGTCATGGCAAACAGCATGCTGAATTGGATGTCTAAATTAACAACAGATAAGATAAAGAAAGAGGAAGGGCAGGTACACAACTGTGAATCGGGAATTGATCAGTAGCATTCCAGAACTTTTGTTTAGTTTTTCTTCTCTTTTTTTTGAGAATTGTTTCTGCCAGAAAAAAGCAGTTTAGCCTCACATAACAGAGAGATAAGGCAAGTCGATTTTGTTTAGTGGTCGAGGACCCTGAAATGCTCCATATATGAAGATCTGTCTTTTTTTAAGTCATCCAAGACAGACTAGCAGATCTAACTCCCTGCTTCAGCAATAGAACCACACTACACGGGATCGATGAAGTAATTTAATGTGTTACTGCAACTTCAGAGAAGCCTAGTTCTGACATTACTGAAATGTTCAACACAGAATTCCTTCATATTTCTTCAGCAGCAGCAGCATGTTTTATGGAAAATTTCTAAGGCACCAGAATGAAAAAGTATGAGATGATCACAAAAAATGCCAAATTTACACCAACATTTGTAATATTGGCAGCTCCACTTGGATTATAAGGATCTCCCCAACAGAAATTCCATCCCAAATTCTTGTAGTGAGAGAAATAATTACACCAATAATCTGTACTTCTGGATAACAATGTCCATCCTCTGACAAATTCTAGTGTTCACATACCCTTATACAATGAGCACAGATCTCATGTTGGAAGTGCAGCCAGTTCAACTGAAGCATGGGGAGTTGGGGATACAAAGACTGCATAAAGACAGGCGAGACAGTAGATGGATTTTGCTGATTTTAATCTGAATAAGGTCAAACTTCCTGCTAAACAATAGGCAATCAGTGTGTCAGAGGAGTAAATCAGGTTAGACTAGTAAACAAACTAACTTAGATGTTTCTATCACAACCCTATTGCTCCTTTTTTATGGGTTACATAGAGTAAAATGATTCATTTTGAAACGGCTCTATAAAAACCTCCAGGAATGACAATATTCACACATAGATTTGAACAGAATATAACTGAAGACAACTCCTTGGCTAAATTAATCTATTATCTGACCAGTTTCACACCTTTGTAGGACACAGCGATATTAGCTAGCCTTTTTTATGGGACAATGTCAAACACTATAGATGACTAAAATTCAAAAGACTCACCCAAATTATTACTTGGTAATTATGAAGAAAAGTCTAAAGAAACTTTTTCCAGTTTTCCAAAGCTGACCAGTCTTTACTGCCCCCCCCCCCAGCGGGGTGAGAAAGACTGCATCTTCAGACAGGCCAGCTCTGCTGAAAAGGATGCCCAAAACCACAATAGAGAAGGTCAACCAATTCTAGAATGTGGCCTCTTTCTATTGCGACCAACAACCATGTGTTTCAGGTGATGGCTCTCTAGGTGGTAGGTTGTGTTAACACCAAACAGCAACGTTTTCACTACAGCAGCCTGAAGATGACAGCCATGAATGGTGAAGGGCTAACTGGGTCAAAGTAGACAAATGAGGACCAGGAGAAAACCTCTAACTTTTCTTGGTATTTAATGGTACTTGGTGGTGTTTTTCCTCCTGGAACAATGAGATTCAGTGAGCAAGGTTATACACTTTCTCTGTGATGGAAAAAGCTATTTTTTTTTCTATGATTTCCAATCCAGTTAAGAAGCATTCTACTCCTAAATACGGTATCAAAGACAGCCTACCACTAGCCTTCATGGAAGAGAGACCATCACGGACATGCTATCATTCAGAAGTAGGCATCCGTGGCAACCATATGGCCATTACTTCTGCAATATCAAAGGTACAGCAGGTCAAAAGAAAATGTAGTGTAAATGTTTTTCAACAGTTTTTGCTGGCTCTCTAGTCAGAAATAGGATAATATCTTGGTAGAGGATGACAATCCCAAGGTGGAAGAGACAGAAGCTTCACATTCAGTAGACTTTAGAATGGAGTCAAGCTTAAACTCTGGGCCTTCTGATGTTCATGATTTTACTGAAGTCCTGACAGGAGTTCTCAAGCAAGCCCATTTGCTGTGCCCCCACCTCAGTCATTATTAAATTCCAGATGCTGAAGAAATCTTTAAGCTTCTGTCCTTCATGTCTGTGTTTGGGGGGGGGGGGGGCATGTCATAACTGAAAAAAGACACTTATTAATATAACAAAAGGCTACACCTAAAATGTTAGACCATCTGGAGTTAACACATGCTGCACTAATAAAGTGGCTTTCAGAGTAATATATTATTTTACTTAATCTTCATTAAGCAGGGACTGGCAAGTGTTTGTCTGCATCGTGACCTGAAAGCTCTAATAAGAAGAGTATTTGTTTGGTTACATTTCACAGATGACATGCTTTAGACACAGTTCTCCAAATCTTGGAAACAGATTTACAGACATTTTTATATAAGCTTATATTAATATATTAGTCTACAGTGCTCTAGTTATATATTTGAGGGTCATAAACATGAGCCTTTTAATAGCGGGAACTTAAGACTGATTACAGGGAAAAATTGTGTGCGTGTCAAATTTGGAAACTGATGTTGTTGCAGACTATTCCCTCTTCCCCAAAGCGACAGTGATCTTGGCATTACCATATGTAAGCAGCAGACATGGGGGGGGGGGGTGCAGCTTCCCCAAACAGAGAGGTAGAGGGGGCCTTGGCCTCCTGCAAAAAGAACGCTTTATAGGTCTAACAAGTAGTTTAGCACTTCACTGTTGAATTCTGAGGATCACACCTGCTTTTCAGAGCTTTGGGACTTGCAATGGAGATTCTTGAAATTTTGATAGGGTGTCAAATCATACTGTTATTTATACAGGGTCTAACACATTGCCACACATTCTGAAATATACATACCTGTTCCTCTCAGTCTCCTGCTTAGATTTCTCTAGTACTGTGGTATGTAGTGCTCTATATTGTAATGCACATTCACTCACAAGCTTAATCTGACAGAACAAGAATGAATTAAAGGTCCACATGATACAGCTGACTGGCAACTGCTTAGCTGGACCCAGTTCTTTGAAAGCAGCTAATTCACAAGAGCATTTTAAAAACATCTTACAGTTCATTACTTGCAAGAACAAAAAATTTCAGAAAAAACACAGGTTTATTTTTGTATGATTACAATCCCACAATACTCGCCTCATGTGGGTATTACTGGGTTGGGTTATAAGGCTATGTCCTGAGCTATGGACTATGATGTTTGCAGATGACATTGTGATCTGTAGTGAGAGTAGAGATGGAGATATGCTCTAGAGAGAAGAGGAATGAAGATCAGCAGGACTAAGACAGAATATATGTGTGTGAATGAGAGGGAGGATAGAAGAATGATGAGGATGCAAGGAGTAGAGGTAGCGAAGGTGGATGAGTTTAAATACTTGGGGTCAATAGTTCAGAGTAACGGTGAGTGTAGATGAGAGGTGAAGAAGAGAGTACAGGCAGGATGGAGTGGGTGAAGAAGAGTGTCAGGAGTGATTTGTGACAGACGAGTACCTGTTAGAGTGAAAGGGAAGGTCTACAAGAGGGTAGTGAGACCAGCTATGTTATATGGGTTGGAGACAGTGGCACTGACAAAAAGGCAGGAGTTTGAGCTGGATGTGGCAAAGTTAAAGATGTTAAGATTTGCACTGGGTGTGATGAGGGTGGATAGGATAAGGAATAAGTATATTAGAGGGTCAGCCCAGGTTGGACAGGATTAGGAATAAGTATATTAGAGGGTCAGTCCAGGTTGGAAGGTTTGGAGACAAAGCCAGAGAGGCAAGATTACGTTGGTTTGGACATGTGCTGAGGAGGGATGCTGAGTATATTGGGAAAAAGATGCTAAGGATGAAGCTACCAGGTAACAGGAAAAGAGGAAGGCCTAAGATAAGGTTTATGGATGTGGTGAGAGAGGACATGCAGGTGGTTGGTGTGACAGAGCAAGATGCAGAGGACAGCAAGAAATGGAAACAGGTGATCCGCTGTGGTGACCCCTAACGGGAACAACCGAATGAAGATGACGATATGTCCTGAGCTATCAAGTGCAGCGACAACAGTTGAAATCTCCCAAAACTGTCAATGTTTTTTTGTTGAGATGGGCAATGACATCACCCTCCCAGTAGAATAAAACAAATATGATGAGGAACATTTTGCTTATTACTCTTGCAAACCTTAACAGCACTTGAAAGCTGTATACAAATAAGTTATTGCTTTTCATCTGAGACTCTCGACAGTCTCATAAGCACACATTTTACACATGAAAGGACTGCAGTTACATACAGTAGTACAAGTCTGTAGAAGTCTCTGTAGGGTCCAGATCGGTTTTCTTTCGAATGCAATGCTTATTTCATAAACACTAAGATCAATGAATCATTATACATTATAAGGAATAATTTCCTTCTGTAGTAAGATTCATTTTTTCAGAATCACCTGAGTTTCATTAACTCGTTGCCAGGTTACTGTAGTTAAAAGTAAATATAGCTTTGTAAGTTTCCCTTCAATGCAACAACCATTTATACTTACACTTACAATACTGCTTTAATATGTACCTGTTCTTAATGCGTGTCGTGTGGTTTAGGTTTGAAGGTTTAAAGGAGACCTCTTGAGATACTTCTTTACAGATATATACTGGATATAAAAAGTGTACACACTCCTGTTGAAATGCCAGGTTTGTGTGATATAAAAAATTAGACCACAATAAATCATTTCAAAACTTTTCCCACGTTTAATGTGACCTATAACCTGTACAATTCAATTGAAAAACAAATTTGTTAGGGGAAAAATATAAAAAATAAACGTACAAATAAGCTGGTAAGTGTGCACACCCTTAAACTAATACTTTGTTGAAGCACCTTTCCATTTAATTACAGCATTCAGTCTTCTTGGGTGCACACCTGCTATCAATTAAAGAGACTCTGATTAACCCCAAATAAGTTCAGCTGTCCTAGTTGGATTTTCCTGACATTTACTCAGTTGCCTACTAGAGCAAAAGCCATGGTTCACAGAGTGCTTACAAAGCAAAAAAAGCAAAGAAGTGGAAAAAACATTCAAGTTCTGGCTCTCATTTTTGAGTTACACCAAAGGGCCATTTCAAAACTGTTCACTCAAATTAGTTTAAATGTCAGTATTAAATTGGGAGAGAAGAAAGAGGGTAACAATTACAAATTACAGAAGGCTCTTCCCTACACAGATTATCTCGTGCTGTGAGCAAATATTGGTTCATTTTGACTTTGAAGGCCTTCTAGAGTGGGTAACTGTTGGAAGAATAAAGGGCAGTAAAAATGTAAACATCTCAAGAATCCTCAAAGGGACGAAGTCCAACTGGTAAGGGATCAGGCTACAATGTCATAAACCACTAATATACCAAAGGAGTCCAAATTCCTGGACTCAAACTCCACGGCAAAACAACTTGATGAATGAATCAACCAGTGACCAAGTGGCCATGTAGCATTTCTAAAAGAGATTTTTGAAACAGAGTGAAACAGCCACACCACTACCAGTCTGGATTTTGACACCATAATTTTGTAATGAACGGTTAGCTGTTTGATGGCAAAATGCAGTGCAGTTACTTAGCAATCTGTATGAAAAGGATTTTCTTAGCCACTGCAAATCCCTGCCTACATGGAGCAAAGGGAACAAATAACCATCATGTATTGCTGATCTCAATGCATCCTTTTAAAGAAATCAAAAAAAAAAAAAAAAAACTAAACTGGTGACACATGTTGACAGTACATGTCTAAGATAAGATGGTCTAAGATGGTCTCTCTTTCTATTCCCCAGAAAGACTACAGGGAGGAAAATGAAGAGAATTCAGGACAGGTATCATACCACTTATGACACGAAGTGTGAGCACCAGGCCTTGTGAAAGACCAAGTAGGGCTTCATACTGCAGATCAGAGATCCTGTGAGAACAAGAACAGCATCTAAGAGACAAACATAAGTAACCAAAACAGCTCATCTGAATGGAGAGCAAGCAAATCTGCCAATCATGAAGTTTAAGTCCCAAGTAAAAGTAGTACTCTTTAAAATGTGGTGACAACACAACCTCTTTAGACAACTGTTTAACAAGTTAAAGCTGGGCCACAGTCCTTCCCTTCAGAGATTAAAATATACAGACATGCCAGAGGCCAGCACCTTAACCATGAAATAAATGAGATCATCTTCATAAAAGTGTGTGACACAGGGTATGACCAAGTACAAGCTAAGCAACTCAGGAGGAGCAGGGTACATGTTCACCAGCCGACCATCCTCTTCAACGTAGAACAAAAAGTTACCTCCAAACTACTGCTGGGTGGTCCTGTAGAAAACGTATCTAAATAAGGACTCTGGCTCTGCGATGAAGCCTACTGTCACCCTAATCAAAGAGGACGCTATTTGGCTTACACTGGGAGAGTCTCCTGTACTACAATGTAGTGAAGAGAATGAAGACATACTCATCTTTGCTACCACAATGCAATGGGAGAGAGTTTTGGACATTTTTCTCTGAATTTTGAGATTACGTACACATTGGGTAAGATGAATCATCTATTCAACTTGATAAATGAAACAGTCAGAATCAATGCCTTCTTGTAGCTGGCAAACCTAAGTAAAAAAGAGGAGCGCCATATTCTCCATATAGCTAAAATATCAATTACAGGGATGCCCCAATCGTACAGAACTCTAAGCAAACAAAATTCCCTTATTCTCAACACCAGAAAAGGACTTCAGCAATGAGACTGCCAGAGTGTACTAGCATACTCACCTCTCATGGAACACTGAAGACTGACACATGAATGATCTGGTCTATGATTCGCTGTCAGTGCCTTGCTGCACAAGGAATATGAACCTGTGCTACCCAACCTGAATGAAGGAGTAGGTTTTCTGGCCTAAAAGCCTCTTTTGGAGCTTTTAAGGTGAGTATCATCAGAAGCCATGTCAAAGTAAAGTCTCTATTCATTGGGGGGTGGGGGACTTTCTCTACACAAGGAGGAAGTCCAAGTAAGATTTCCAGCCAGGGGTCTGCTTAAGGAAGGCATACCACATCTACACTGGTCAGAAATAACTGCCCTTCTACAACTTAACACAGATCTACACCAGCAAAAGAGGTCTGAGATGGTCTGATGCCACCCACATCGGACAGTTCATTGCAACACTTAAAACCACAGATGTGAACATAACCTTGCAAAACTGTGGTTGACATTACAGGAAGTCTGAGCCTGAACACTCCACTGCATTCTCACAGAGGTGGACAAGGCTGCACCTTCCTAGGCAATACACAAAGGCAAGAATGACCAAAACTGAAAACTATCCAACTCTGTACTAGTGAAGGCAACCATGTGAGTGAGCCAGGGCCAAGGATGAGTATTTCCAATTTACAAAAATATCTAGGGTTTGTAACTGTGGAAGAACACATGCTAAGATGCTTCTAGGCAGTTCCTTTAATAAGATATAATAGACCACAGTCCACATGTTAAACTTCTCAAAACCAGAGATACAGTTTGGTCACAATATCAGTCCAATAAAAGCCTGGCCACACTAAATTATTAACAGCAACTAAGAAATTAAAAAAAAAAAAGGTTAAAGAAAAGAGAAAATTCTACTATACAGCAACCCAACAAAAATACCAAAACAACTCCAAAAAATTCTGGGCAACTATAAATCAGCTCTTACAAATAGACAAACCTGTAACCCCAACACCCTCCACCACAAATACACTAGATAGTATAGCCACTCAATTCAATACCTACATCACCAATTCCATTGTAAACTTAACCAAAACAAATAGCACTATGGCACTAAAAATCCCTAACTGAAGCCAATGAAACAAAAAATTTTTCTTTCAAGCCCATTCAAACTACTACTATAAAAAGAATGCTCCACAAACTTAAACCTACTACCCTTGCTGCTGACAAACTACCCCCTGACTATCTTAAGTTAGCTGCTGATGTTATAGCCTAACTAATCACGATATTGATTAATTGCTCCATAACTAAGCATCAAGTTCCCAAAATCTGGGAAACTTCCTACATAATACCCCTATACAAAGCAGGAACCTGTACAGACCTTTCTAACTACAGACCAATCACAATTCTGTCACCCTTATCAAAAATCTTAGAAAAATGTATTCACTCCCAACTCATGAATCACCTACTGTCTAATAATCTAACACCCAGCACGGCTTTCTATCTAACCACAGCACCACTACAGCTCTATTCATAGGTTCATAGGTTCATAGGTTCATACTAGGCTATCTGCCCAAGGGCATTTATAAGCCTAGCCCATAGTTATGTGGCTTTCGCCACCCCTTTAGTTTGAATAAAAACTATGCCTATCATTTTTCTGTGCCTCTGTCAAGCAGTGACACTGAAGTAATCCCTGGGGTATATCTGCGATCTCCCATCCATTGGTCAAGATTCCTCTTGAACAAGGCCAGCGAGGTGCTCTGCCTCACATGTACCGGGATTTTGTTCCACAGCATAGGGAGTCTCTGGGTGATGAATCTGTCCCTCCAGCACGTTCTATTTATAACCGTGTCAAGGTTTAAGTCTCCCGCCCTTGTGGTTCTGAGGGATCTAGATTTTTGAGGTGAAGCATATTCATCAAATCTGGGTTTGACATGGCCTTATATGTCAGGCACAGGTCACCTCTGAGCAAGCGGTATGAGACTGAATAAAGCTAGAGTTCTTTCAGTCGGGCAGCATAAGACATATTTTTGAGACCCTTTATCCTTTTGGTGAGGAACTTTTGGGGCCTTTCAAGCTGCATCAGGTGTCTGGTCAGATACATTCGAACGGGCATTGTACTCAATCATAGGTCTAATGAGTGATGAGTACAGGGGGACGATGACCTCCCTTGATCTAGATGTGAATCCCTTCATGATCAGGTGGGCGATATAGAAGGTTTTCCTAACTACTTAAGCAACATGAGTGTCAAACGAAGACTACTGTCAACTTGGGTCCCCAGATCCCTGATGACTTTTTCTGTGCTCAGTGGATTGTCACCTATATGGTAGCTAGGGGTAACCTTGTTTTTCCCGAAGGGTATGACTATGCATTTTTGGCGTTTAACTTCAGGCCATGGCTCTGGCACCAGTTATCCGTTTCTGTGAGGCCCTTCTGGAGGATATCTGTGTCAGATGTGTTTTCGACTATGGCCCAGTTTGCAGTCATCTGCAAACTTTGTCAGCCATAACCCTCCTGTGTTTGCTTGTACTTCAGAAAAGTAGATGCCGAACAAGAGTGGACCCAGGACTGAGCCCTGTGGGACACCACTTGTGACAGGCTTTGAGTCTGACATGGCTCCAGCAACTCTGACCCTGTGGGTTCTGTCGCTAGCCAGTTTGCAACCCATCTTGTGATGTATGGGTTTACATTCAAGCTGATGAGTTTTTCGATGATACCTGAGTGGGGTATTGTGTCGAAGGCCTTTGCCAGGTCGAGGTAGGCTGTATGGACTGCCTTTCCTCATCAATGGCCTTGGTGACTGTCTCGAAAAAGTCAACCAAGTTTAAGAGGCAGGATCTGCCTTTGACAAAGCCAAACTGGGTTGGATCCAAAGTCTGCAAGTTCCCTATGTCTTTATTTATGAGTTCCATTATGATCCTCTCCATGGCTTTGCAGATAAGGCTTGTCAAGCTAATGGGCGGTAATTTCCAGGGTCTGTGGAGGCACCGCCCTTATGAAGTGGGACCACAGTCGCCGTGCGCCACTCCTTGGGTACGTATCCTGAGGTGAGGCTAAGATTAAACAGCTGTCCTAACTGTGGGTTTAATTCCTCGTTGAGTTCATGAAGCACACAGCCGGGGACACCATCCGTCCCATGGATGCTGTGTTTTTGCCTTAGTGAGGGCAGTTCTCACCTGGGCGTTGGAGATGTTTGGGGCTACAATCCTCTGGAATAGATATCTCTCCTTTTGGGGGAGAAGTTTGCACTGAACCTGTCAGCCAGTATGTTAGCAATGTGTGTAGGTTCAGTAATTTTCACATCATTTTGAACTAATTATGAGCATATCTGGGAGTTTCCTCCTAGGTTTCTAACATAGCTAAAGAAGGCCTTATGATTGTCTTTAGAGTCCTTGGCGATTTTTCTCTCAAAATTTGCCTTGGATGATTTTATGAGAGCTCTTAGTTTTTACTTATAGTGATCAAAGGTGTCTTACCTTTCAAGGATTTTGCTCTATCTTGTAGTAGCTTCCTCCTTTTGTTGTAGAGCTTGTTTATGGCTGGGGTCCACCAGACTGGACGCTTGCCTTTGGTACAGAGAGTCTTAGTTTTGTTTGGGATTGCCTGATCCATGCAGTCCTGTAGGTGCTGGTAGAAGGCATTTGTAAGTGATTCAGCGGTTTGAGTAATGTTTACCACTGGCTCAGGGGCCTTAAAGGAGACCACACTAGTTTTAGAAGTGTGAAATCGGCTTTTGAGAAGTTTTTCACTGTGGTCTTTTTGTTTCAGGTGGGGCGGGATGAGGACCTCCAGCGAGATTAGTTTATGATCTGATCTCACCAGTGAGGGGTATACTTCGGTGTTGAACATTTTGATCCCATGTTCGTGATGATGAGATCAAGTATGTTTTCACCTCTTGTGGGGATGGTGACTAGTTGTTCCATGGCATTTGAGTTTATGAACTCCAGGAATCTTTGGGTTAGAGTGTTCGGGCTTGAGTAGTGTTCCCAGTCTATATTAGGGTAGTTGAAGTCACCTAGTATGATGGTGTTTGGAGATACATTTATCCCCTCCAATGTTTTCAGGAAGGCCATGTGAGGTTCCTGAGTTTGAGAGGGTGGCCTGTAACATGCTACAAATTGCAGAGCAGTCTTGCCTATGGTTAATTGCACCTGGATGGTCTCCGATGCATCGTGCGTTGCCACCAACCTTGAGGTGTGGGTGTCCTTTATGAATATGGACACCCTCCTTTCTTGGTGTTGTCCGGATTTTGGGGCGGAACGTATGATATGAGGTGAAACCTGTTAGTGCTGGGGTGCTCTCAGGAGCCTTGAACCAGGTTTCTGTCACAGCACAGACATCGATGTTCTCCATATTGAGAAGGGCCTCGAGTGCGTGCATCTTGAGATTGAGACTTCTGGCATTGAGCAGCATTACCCTTAGTTTTTTCCTTTTTGGTGTTCTAGGGTGGTAGGTTTAGAATTTGAGCCTTGCCTAAAAAGGCACTATGGGGTGGCAAGAGCCTTTGCCAATATCCGGAAGCCCAGGGTGACAGGTGCAAGCCGTCCCTTGAAGCAGCGTGGCTTGTCCAGCATGTCATCCCAGGCAGACAGACATTGGATCCCCTTTGAATGACACCAGAATTTAAGCCAATTATTAAAGCTGATCATCTTATCACTGTATTGTGGCATCATTCTAGGTGAAGGTAGGATACTGCTCAAGGTCAGGGTCATACCTGCCTGGGCTACATAATCAGAGAGCTCCTCGGCGTCCCTTTTCATGTAGTCCAAGGAGGTACGTCTCAGGTCGTTGACACCAGCGTGGACAATGACTGAGTCGTACTTGTACCTGCTGTTGAGAGACCTGAGTGCTTGCGTTATGTGGCGGATTCTAGCGCCCGACAGGCAGCTTACTGTGACCTTCTCCTTACTCAGTCTGGTGAGCGGGACGTCAGTGTGCCTGACTATGGAATCACCAATGACAAGTGTGTCTGGCATTTTGTTTGGCCTTAAGGGCTGTGACTGTTTGACACTCTGACTGTGTGGTCTATGTGTTGCATGTGTTGGGTCGTGAGGTGGTAGTTGTTTGGGTGTCTGCTTTGGTGGCCTCTGCTGTTTTGGTAAATTTTGACCAGAGCCTCCGAGTATGTCTTTGTGTGAGTATGTGTATGATTTGAAGTTGTGATGGTACCATGTGTGACTGGGTATGTATTGTGTGTGGTTGCCTTCTCCTCCTGTCTGGTCTTGCCAGTCCTATGTTGAGAGAGCTCAGCCTCCAGTTTGGCCGTATAGTTGCATCTCTCGCATGTATTTGTGTTTTGTGGGAGAAGGAGAGGATTGTCTGTGTACATGAGGCAATTGTAACATTGCCTCAATATTCCCAGGTTCACCAGTTGAGCTGGAGAGGACACTAGCAACTGATCCTCGACATACTAGAAGTAGTAGATAAAGAACTTTCAAAGGACTCCGGGGAAGTGGGTTTTGGGCTGGTGGGGTACTATCTATAATAAGAGTGCTTTATCAAGGTGCAAGTACTGTAGGAGTAAGTGCTAGGCTTTACAGATAGAGAATAGTCTACTTGGGAATCAAGTAGAGATGAACTTTTCAGTTATAGGATATGCTGGTTAGATCAGCAGTACAGTTTAGCGTGTTTTATAGCAGGGGGCTGAAGGGAGCTAGGAATTGGCCCAAAACGACCAATGGACTACTAGTTTCTGGCTGAAACTTCACCAAATCGGACAAAAAGGGCGCTCAGTGCTTCCCACTCCCACTGGTAAGCAAAGAAACTTCCCTCCTTCCTAATAAGGCAATGGATCAGTAACAGGAACTAAAAACAAAGCCCAGGGATCAGCAACTCTGAAACTGGACTACTCTAGTTCAGTAAAGTGGGAAAACAAGAGATTTTTTTTGTTTTATTACAGAGATAAGGAAAAAAACAGACAGTAAATGCTATAAATGCTGTAAATCCATCAATCTATTAAGCTCTAAAGCCACCATCAACCACCTCAGAAATAATGGACAACTAGTCTCCTCAATATTTCTAGACCTGT
Organism: Protopterus annectens; assembly: GCF_019279795.1. Lineage (NCBI taxonomy): Eukaryota > Metazoa > Chordata > Ceratodontiformes > Protopteridae > Protopterus > Protopterus annectens. The sequence goes on along the minus strand of NC_056732.1, from coordinate 352,784,526 downwards.
TCAAGTTCTTTGATACATTCTCCCAACAAAAACTTATACATGAACTCCTGTCTCATAAACTAAGCCCTTCTGCTCTTCAATGGTTCCATGACTACCTATCAGACCATCAAGCTGTAAAATGGCAAAATTAATTCTCCCCTACACTACCTGAAACACCAGGTGTACCTCAGGACTCTGTTTTGGTCCACACTTATTCAATATCTTGACTAACAAGCTCCACTCCACTACAAACCTGGCCACAATCATGCAATATGCTGATGACACCACACTCATCTGTGCAGCCCCTCCTCTTAACCTCAAGAAAAAAAACAAGCTTGTTTTCTCTGTGGTGGAATCCTGGATTGCTAATTCTCACTTAATCCTGAATCCTAGTAAGACACGACTAATGATCTTCTCAAACAGCCCTCTGATGACCACTCACCCTTCCAAATCTATTTAGCTAATAACACCAAGACTGAACCAGTACCACACAGCAAGCTACTTGGCACCACAGTTGATAACATGGAATTCCATAAGCATCTGTCAACTGTTATAAATTTCACATAAAACTAGGCTCTCTCTACAGATCTAAATCATATCTCACTGGCTTCAGTAGACAATATATCGCCAGGACTCATTTACTATCTTCCCTGCCCTGTGCATCTGCCATCTTCACCAACCTGAAGAAAACCGATCTAGCTAAACTAGACCCTTGCTATTACAAGGTTGCGAGATTTGCTACTAACTTACCATACATATCACATCGCTATAATGCCTTACAGCTAAACTAATTGGATTATCTAACCTCCTTACATCCAACCAACTTATAATAGTTCACAACATAGTATATCAACCTGAAAAATGCCCAGCTCTTCAAGACCTACTTAAAACCCAATCTAATACAATGCAGCTCAGATCTTCTGACAAGCTTCTGTTACAAGTCACTAAGGCCAACAACTTCAATGGACATTGTCTCTACTCCAATTGCATCTCCAGGACATGGAATTTGACCCCGCAACATATACTAACCACTGCAACCCCCCAAAAAATTTACAACACTTTTCAAGTCCCATCTACCTAACTCCTGGCTTTGCTCTTGTCTAAATCCTGACTGAACACCGTCTCTACTTAATCCTTCATGAGAAATTCCAACAGCAGATCTTGAATTTACTAAGCCACCCTTAAATCTCTTACTCCTACTTTTTTAACCACTAAGACATATATCTATGTTTCTCTAAATATTATTATGTTCTTTGCACACAAGTGTGATGTTGTTTCTCTAACTGTATGATGTTCTTTATAATACATTTATGATTATTATTAACCAAAGGAGCTAAAATTGATCACTTCATCATATGTTTTGTTGTTGTTGTCTTATGGCTTTTCCTGGTTAGGGGTCGCCACAGTGGAACTCCGGTCCGCTAATGATTGACAGTAGATTTTCACGAACGCCGAGGTGCCAGCTCGACGTTCAACCTTCAACGAAGGCACGACCATTTACGCATGTTTTTCAAACGCTCATCCAACCGTGGGGAGGACATGCAGACTCCACACAGAAGGCACTCCCCGCACTACAGCCGAGAATCGAACTGGAGAACCTCTTGTTATGAGGCAACAATGCTACCGCTGCACCACCACGGAAGTATGTATTTTTCTTAAATTACATATGCATTCTTAATAACTTCTGGGACTTTTTTGAAGGTCTCAAGTTAAGTTTGTACTTTCCTATATTATGTCATCTCTCTGTGGGGTTATTTTTGTTATCCCATTCTATGATTTTAGTTTCTTCGATTATGTTTTCTCTATAAATAGTGAGGCTTTTCCCACAGGTCTCTGCTGAAAATGGGTCACCCACCCAGTGGGACTGTCCAGGTAAACATAAAATAAATAAGAGAGCGAGAGAGGGTAGACACTCCAGCTCTACCAAGGCCACTGCCACTATCACCATGGTTAGCACTCTGGTCAACAATCTGGGTGGAGATGATAGACAAATGACACTCTATTGTACTAAAAATGAAGCCCATACAAAGTAAATTGCAGCAGCCTCCTGTGTGGACCTCAAACACTGGTGTGTCAAGAAACATCCAGTGACACCGCACATACATGCCCTGCGACAGCAAGGGCTTAAGACATTTTGGACAATCATCTGTGGATATACTGAATAGACATTTTTAAAATGATAAAGCCCAAGATAGTACAGGAATATCCTGTCCCTTTTAAAAAAGGGGAAAAGAGTGAGCAAAAAACTTTTTTTCTCTGAAGGAGAAATAAAGTCTAAGGCCCCTTTGAAAACATCTGGGTTTGTTCTAAGAGCTCTGTGGAGACTGGTACCTTGAGTGGACCTATTTCTTTGGGAGGCTCTAACAACTCTAATACATGGCTATCCATGGTCAATGGTCCTGAAGTCCAAGATGATGGCTTTCCAATTTGAGGAAAATTCTAAGAACCAACCTCCTACAGCACAGTCACATAAATTAATAAGGACATGAGCTGCTGCTGTAGTGAGATAATCTTTCTAGGAGGCACTGCAGATGAGTCATTGGAGAGAACAACTAATATTTTGGTGTCTCATCTAGCAGGTGAGACTTCCTTCCTGTAAAATCAGTTGTCCAGAAGAGGAAGACATGAGGTTGTTACAAAAACTCTCCACAGTGCTCAACATAATTTTTTTAAAGTCTCTGACCAGGTCCTGAGAAATATGTCCAAAGAAAACATATACACCCCCCACAAAAGGGAACATCTAAAAAGGTATAACCAAGTTCATCTGTGATGGAGGAAAGCCTCAAGCGTACAATCCAGGGCAGATGCATGACTGAGACCATTGTCCTATCCACTGCAACAGCAAAGTCACATTTACAGTGGGCTATATTGATATGCATTGCTGGCAATGAGGATTTTCCAGAGCATTTTTGAATTCAAATGCAGGAAGGTTGCTTGGCTCTTCCGCAGCCTGTCCACCCAAAATAATTCCCCTGCACGGAGAGTGTTGCACGGCCAAAATAAACTAAACCACAAACGAACAGCCAGCAACAAAAAGCTGTGGAAATAAGGTTTATTAAGTCATAACTTCAAATAACAGACCGGTTTCGGCTTGGATTTCACCTAGCCTTCATCAGTGTAACTTTACAAAAAAAACAACTGAAGTCATATATACCTTTGAATTAATTAGAAACAAAAAGTGATTGGAGAACTCATAAATATTAATGCAGCTATTCATAAATATTCATAAATATTCATTCAATCCAGGATGAAAAAGCGAGCCCAGTTTAACAATCCATTTCTTCTCCTTAATATTCAATTTACTGTGCCAACCAGATTTATGCGAACGATCACCAATGATCTTGTCAATAACCAAAAAATGGAATTTAGCTGTATTATGTTTAAGTGTGTTTGTAAAGTGCATTGCTTGTTCTTTTGCATTTAATATAACTCAGATGTTCTGAAACCCTTAACTTAAAAGGTCTAGACGATTGACCAATATAGAAGGCATGACAGCTGCAACAAGCCATGTAGACAATCCAATCAGAGTTACAATTAGCAAAAAACTTGATATCATATACAATGCTGCTGTTATTGCTGGAAAAATGTTTAGTTCTTAATACATATTTACAATTGTTACAATGGCCACAGGGCATACAGCCAATGAGCTTATCACCCATAATGGTAGTCTGTGCCAACTGTAAATGCATGGAATCAGAATGGTGCTTATGATGATTAAAATAAGCACCCAAATTTTTGCCCTTCCTGAAAGAAAAGGAGCATGTTGGAGCAATAATGGAAGACAATGTAGGATCCGCTAGAAGAATATTCCAATTGCTTTTAATAACATCAATAAACTTATTGGTATTTCTCCCATAGGTGGTGGTAAGACGTAAAATGTTGAATTTATGTACTTGTTTGTTTTTGTATTTGAGAAGTTCATCCCTTGGTAGATGTGATGCATAATTCCTGGCAGTGGAAACATATCCTGAACAGTAACCTCTATTTTTAAACCTATCGGTCAAATCCTGGCTATAAAGGCGAAAAGTATCATCATCAGAACAATTCCGTCTTACCCTAATAAACTGTGATTTGGGAATGTTTCTGGCTATATGTTTTGGATGAAAGCTGGATGCGTGGAGCAAAGTATTGTATTCAGGAAATTTCCTGTATATTTGAGTGTTTAGTGTATTATCAGGATTCCTGGTTACCATGATGTCCAAAAAGGTAATCTGATGTTGATCATAGGTAATGGTACAACGAAGTCCCCATTTGTTGTCGTTAAGGTAATGAACAAACTCATGTAAGTATTCAATATCTGCCCTCCACACCATCCAGCAATCATCCAAATATCTTCGCCAAATGTCAATCCCCGGTAAATAAAGATTATGTGTATCATCATAAATGATGTGATCCTCAATAAATGCCATATATAAATCGGCATAAATAGGGGCAAAAGATGCCCCCATAGCAGTGCCCTTAATTTGGAGATAGCATTGCTTATCGTAAAAAAACACATTTTTGGTAAGCACATGTTCTGTCAAGATTATCAAAAAAGTATTAAAGCCAGGTTTGTACACGTTTGATTTGTAAAGCCAGTATTCAATAGCATCCAAACCAGCCCAGTGGGGTATATTTGTGTATAATGAAGTCACATCTAAAGTACATAACCACCAGTCATTCTCAATCTGCATTTCATTAATAATACCCAGAAATCGTGTAGTATCCTGTATTCTAGATCTTACCCAGGAAAGTAAAGGTTTTAGATATTTGGTCAAAAGTTCAGATAGAGGCTCAGTTAAAGAGCCAGTCCCAGCCACAATAGGTCTCCCTGGTGGATGTAAAAGATCCTTATGAATTTTAGGCAAGAAGTAAATATATTGCCTAATGGGGTCTTTAATGGTCAAGTGTCTTAAGGTATCAGATGTTATAATCCCATTTTCCAATGCTGAATTAAGAAATGTATCAATTTGTTGCTTGAACATGGATGTGGGATCTAATGGCATCTTAGTGTAGTACCTGGCATCATCAAGTTGTTTGTGTGCCTCGATATCATAATCAATCCAGTTCATTACAACTGCCCCTCCTTTGTCAGCAGTAGTGATTACTAATTCTTTGTTGTGCACTAATTCTGCTAAACATAATGATTCAGACTCGGAAATATTGTTAGACATAGGTGAAATAATATTAGCAGAGAAATGCAAATCCTTGAGGACCCCATGTAGGAATAAGCTCACAGATGGATGCATGGGTGGTGTAAAACTAGAAGGATGATATCTGAAATTATCAGATAAATGATGCTGTTCATTGTTATCCTGAAAATATAACTTAAGGTTAATTAACCTACAAAAAGTTACTACGTCTTGTGCAAAAACATCCTCAGACACAAAAAAAAACGGGTATAAAAGACAACCCTTTACTTAACAAAACAATCTGTTGTTCAGTTAAAACAGTGTTGGAAATATTGCATACATTATTATGTGCAGATATGTTTACTTGTTGGTCAATAATTCCATAAGGTTCTGTAGACTTGTGACTTTTTTTGGGTTTCCTACCTCCCCTCTTGTATGGCCTAAAGGGGTCCCAAAATTATTACGCTTAGGGGTAGGGGAGTCCATGGCTTGCTGTGAATCCATGTCTCTACCAGAAGAGGTATCAGCATCTGTGGTGTCACTATGATTGCCATGTCTTTTCAAAATAGATCTCGGTCGTTTACGTTTGGGATTTGGGTTCCTACTTCTGTGAATGTCTTCAAACCTGACATGTCTCGTTTGTTTAAATGGTTGGCCACGTTCATAATCTGTTTGGTGTCTAGAAAACTTTTTAAGCTTCCTTTTCCGCAGCCTGTCCACAAGAAAGCAATGCAAATGGGACATGCGAGGGAGCCAATTAAAAGATCTTAGTCCCAAACCAACAGTGAAGACAGAATTCTGCACGGTCTAAAACTGGCCTGGATGGAAGAGAGCATTTTACAGTCTGTTATGAAATGCTTAGTCAAGATGTCATGCCAATCCATCAGGGAATTAAGACTGCAGCCATTTTATTGAGAACACTTGGCACTGAATCCAGATGCTTTCAGGCTGCAAAACCATCATCAATAATGACAGGATCAAAGGTAAAGATGGACTCAAGGTTCCTCATCCTTCTTCCCCAGATACTGATATGGGCATTTTTGGGGAGGACGTACAAGAGCAAAAGACTGAGCTACAGTGGACTTCAAGAGTCTGTAAATCTCTATAAAGTAAAGAGGGATCTGAAGGGCAGAGATTTTTCATTATCCTTATCCGTCTTGGATGGAAGAATCCTAAGTTATCAGACTGCATGATGAAAGAAAAGCAGAGTATTCCCCCTCTCCCTAACCCCAGCGGTATGAGCTCACTAGTTGTCTAGGGTCATGAGTGAATGGCAAAGTACCTTTAGGCACTGTGGCCTTGTTGCTTGAGCATGCCCAACAGAGGTGGTGCTTAGCGGTGAAATGACTACATGAAGATTAATCCAGGCATGAAACTGTGTTCACTCAAAGTTCATGCCAGCATCTAGCAGTCAACTTCCACCAGATACTGACCAGCATGCATATGTCCACTGACTTGGCCACCACTGCAGACCCAATTAGCACAGGAGGACACATGAGAGTCACTTCAACTCTAGCTTGTGTACCTTGCTTGACTTGGTGGGGGGGATGCCACTGGAACAGAAGTCATGATTTACACTTTAACCACCAAGTTTATATTAGTAGACTCAGTGAAATGAATGTAAGAGAGTCACTGTTGGATACAATCCTCAGAAAGGTGGCTTTTGGGGGAGTATCTTCCATGCTACTCTCACTATACACAGATAATGTGTCAGAATCTTAGCTTTCACTAGCAGAGAGACAGTTCGGAATTCACAAAAAATATAGGGTACCTTCATGAGCAAAGAAAGGAAGCTCTAACTCCTGTCTGGTCTCTGGATTCTATTCCTTTTCACCTGGAACCATTACAAACACAGGATCACACAAAGTACCCTTCTGATTCTTGCACTGGGCACCCTTTACTATTGCCATCTTTCCTCATGGTGACAGAAGCCTTTAGCTTCACTCCATCTTCCCCCAGTTGGCTGGATCACAATGCTTCACAATGTGCTCCCCTACCAGCTAATAAATGCAGTGCACTTGCAGGTTCTGGATATTAACATGACAACTACAGAACACTTTGAATGTTTTGGCATTTTAGGTACCAAACAGGAACAGGAGACCTTTCCTAGGATATGAATGTTAGGCTTGAGATATAAAATGTGTAAGTGTCAGATAAGAATTACAGTTACAGAAATATAGGGGATAGCTGACCCTCCAACTGCGTGGTACATGATGTCTGGAGTTATACCTGCTGGAGGTAGGCACAACTTTGAGCTCAAAAGTGTCATGTGCCATGCTCTCCCACTACAAAGTAAAATGCACAGCTACTAAATCTATGCTATGCAGTAAAAGGAATGATCCAAATTTTTAGGTGATAAATTAGAAATCAGTAGAAGAAATTATAACAGTTAAAAACAAGCCTTTAAAGTCAGAGATACAGAACAGTCACTAAGAAAAAGGTTATAAAATATAAAGAACACAGTTCAGAGCAGAAATGGGCACACAGCAGTACTACCATGCAATGACACACATTCAATGGACAGTTATAGGAAAGCATCACAATGACACTAGAAGAGGAAGCTTCACAACAGGAGATAATGGGTTTGATGGGGCATGCTCCAACAATCACACACTTGTTGCTACTAATGGGGCATGCTCCAACAATCACACACTTGTAGCTACTAATGGGGAATGCTCCAACAATCACACACTTGTAGCTACTAATGGGGCATGCTCCAACAATCACACACTTGTAGCTACTAATGGGGCATGCTGCAACAATCACACACTGTAGCTACTAATGGGGCATGCTCCAACAATCACACACTTGTAGCTACTAATGGGGCATGCTCCAACAATCACACACTTGTAGCTACTAATGGGGCATGCTGCAACAATCACACATTGTAGCTACTAATGGGGCATGCTCCAACAATCAAACACTTGTAGCTACTAATGGGGCACGCTCCAACAATCACACACTTGTAGCTACTAATGGGGCACGCTCCAACAATCACACACGTGTAGCTACTAATGGAGCATGCTCCAACAATCACACACTTGTAGCTACTAATGGGGCATGCTCCAATAATCACACACTTGTAGCTACTAATGGGGCATGCTCCAACAATCACACACTTGTTGCTACTAATGGGGCATGCTCCAACAATCACACACTTGTTGCTACTAATGGGGCATGCTCCAACAATCACACACTTGTTGCTACTAATGGGGCATGCTCCAACAATCACACACTTGTAGCTACTAATGGGGCATGCTCCAACAATCACACACTTGTAGCTACTAATGGGGCATGCTCCAACAATCACACACTTGTAGCTACTAATGGGGCATGCTCCAACAATCACACACTTGTAGCTACTAATGGGGCACGCTCCAACAATCACACACTTGTTGCTACTAATGGGGCACGCTCCAACAATTACACACTTGTAGCTACTAATGGGGCATGCTGCAACAATCACACACTGTAGCTACTAATGGGGCACGCTCCAACAATCACACACTTGTAGCTACTAATGGGGCATGCTCCAACAATCACACACTTGTAGCTACTAATGGGGCATGCTCCAACAATCACACACTTGTAGCTACTAATGGGGCATGCTCCAACAATCACACACGTGTAGCTACTAATGGGGCATGCTCCAACAATCACACACTTGTAGCTACTAATGGGGCATGCTCCAACAATCACACACTTGTAGCTACTAATGGGGCATGCTACAACAATCACACACTTGTAGCTGCTAATGGGGCATGCTTCAACAATCACACACTTGTAGCTACTAATGGGGCATGCTCCAGCAATCACACACTTGCAACTACTAATGGGCCATGCTCCAACAATCACACACTTGTAGCTACTAAGTGTTGTCTGTGTGGGTCAAGTGATTCCTATGACCCTCACTCCCACATCTGTTTACACTCTGCTGCATCCTACAGTTGCTAAGGATGCCCTGTTCAAGGGTGATCCTCAACCAGAACAGTTTTTTGTTTGAGACTCACACATTTGTATTGACAAAAATAAAGACCACATTGCCCTCTCTGCAATTAGACAACCAAGCTGGCAGCAAAGGGAGGTAGTGAGATGAAGAATCCCAATATCACTGCTACTGCTGCAATTATAAAATTAAAATATTCCTCTTATGGGACTGAATAAAAAATAAATTCAAACTGGCAGTGTCACAGGACAACCTCAAATACATAAGATGATGGTTAGTCATGTAACGCTTCTGTGACTTAACTATCTGCTTTGTGTCCAGTGACTGTTGTCCCTTAAGGAGTCCATTCTCTCTATGCTTTGACTTCTCAAGTCCTATAGTAGACACCCTAACTCCATTAATGTTACTGGGGTCCCTGGGGATCTGGCTAAGGTCCTTGGCTTATCTCAGCTGTTTCAAGAGTCATCTATTCAATGGGTTGTGTTAGCCCAAAGTTTAGTATTCCTTTTGGAAACTACTGACTCAGCTCTATTTTCCCTCAACCTCTTGCTTGGGGTTTAGTTAATTCTATTAAGGTACACTGCATCTACTAATGTGTCACCAGCTCAGATCTGCTAATTTGGTTGGGTCCTACTTTTGCTTAATCCTGCTGTGGGTTTGCTGCCTCAGTCAACTGCTCACAGACCTCCTTACTCTTAACTATGGCAGTCCCTAAAACGCAGTGTTGGCAGGGTGCACTCCACTACTACAAAGTAAAACTGAAGGACACTGAATATATGCTATGCAGTAAGAGGAATAATCCAAACTTTAGGTGACGTATATTTTATAGCACAAATCACACATAAACCTTTGTCAAGAAAGTAAAACAAAGCAGGCAAGGCACCTACAAAATATAACATGGTACCCTGATTTCTGCTTCACAAAGCATACACATGAATACTTGGCACATGATGCATAATTAACAACTTAATGACTGCAATGTCGACTACAGCATCATGACAATTAGCTCTGGGGTTCAAGGTTTGATTTTTAACTTCTACATGTTGACCGGGTAAAATTCTCTCCATGCAACTTATGTTGGTGCATTTTCATTTCCTATTACCTCCTCAAAACAGTCTGCTTAGATTGCCTTTTCTAAAACTGCCTCCTGTGGAACTTTTCTTCCCAAGTAACCACTGTATAGAAGCTTTTGAGTCACTGGCAATTACTCCACTAACCAAATGAGAAACCTCACTACCTTTCCTACTTCAACACAATTGGTGACATGCACTTTTTAAGCAATAATTCTTTATAAACTCTCCCAGGATGATCTTTTTTCCCCAATTTGTTGCCACTGGCAGATTGTGAATACAGTACTGGTAAAGGAACTTTACTCTTTTGAGTACATTTAAAAGAAATGAAACTTAAATAAAATTCACCTGAAGTAGAAAAGTGGATGGAGAAAATAAAACTCTTAGATGCCCAGCACAAAGTACAGAAGTAACGTGGCTACAACCTTTTACTAACTTTTCTATGTAAATGTGTACACCATTCAAGTACCATCAAGGAATGCTTGCCACAGAGATTTTTTTTAAGAAACTGCACCACTATCAAATCAATGCACATCAGACAGACTTCGGAAATAAAGTTCTAAAAACGCCATTTTTCATATACAAAAAAGTGCTTTACTGACTCCTATGTAACAGAGTCACACAATTCCCCAGACATTTTCAGACCAGCTGGCAGCATCTTGGGTGACTGCTGATGTCACTTAAACAAAAATAACATTGTTTTCTGTTGACAAAATCTTGATGGAAAAGACAGAGGTTGTGCAATGGAGTGTAAACTGAAAGGATAAGCAATTTCTTCCGAATGGTTGATGAAGACAATTATCCACATTAGGGGTACGTAAGCTGGTAATTCTTCCAGGTCAAACAAAACATATGATGGTGTCAGACAAAAGTAGTGACAGTCCCACTTAACTACAATTTCAGTCTTCTCTGACTATGAAGTCACCCTTGTACATACATACACACACACACGCATATATATATATATATATATATATATATATATATATATATGCATATGTATATATGACAGCATTAATATAAAATGTTTTTTGAAAGACCGAAGACTAGCCATTCACTAAAATAAACTTATGAGGGATGTTTTGTATGCATAGTTTTTTAGTACTGTTTTAATGTTTTTATTGTTTTGAACGTTGTTAGCACTTAAATTAATGACATAATACATTTTAAACAGAAATGTTCATTGGTCAAATTTGGATTTCAATTAGTACATAATGAGTGCATTAGATTGTTTAGTACATTTCTGATGAAGTCTATGTTTTTAGATGAAAGCGTTGAATAAACTGTGGTACGTTTTTCGCAAGTTCAGCCTGTCGTTGGTTTTTGGTGGTGTTTTTGTTTTTAAGGTTTATTCTCAATTGTTCATGTTTTACTGCTGCTCTCTCTATTCCCAAATATTTATACACTCCCTCCTGCTCAAGTTCCATTATAAGACATTCCTGTCAGATGTTGACATTTTCTTGGAGTAGCTTTTAGGACGGACCTCAGACAGGGAAAAGTAAATATCCATGGTGGTTGGAACTGAAGGAAGGCCTAAAAAAGGGTTTGGTGGATTAAGTCCTAAAGTACCAAGACAAGTGGGATGACAGTCTATGTAATTCAGTGAAGGCCTGAACAGATGACCAAGGAGCCATAAGATAAGTCCACAAGGGAGCAATTCTTGAAACAAATATGTTCTTGGTGCAGTACCCCCTGACAGCCACACTCCTGATTGGAAAATAAAAAAACAGTTAACACATAGCTTAGAAAGAGTTTGCTTAAACACTGCATGAACCTCTAATTCCTGGGGCAAAGGAGAGGAACATTTTGCTTAATTCATTCACCCTTTTCATGTAGAGCCAGGGCTGTGCTTCCTGTGGGCAAAGAAAATGAACAGCAGTTGCATCTTCATAAATTCATGCAAGCAAGAGTTGAACTGGTAGGTGCAAGCCTGATATATGAAAAGTTTTACTCTTATTCTCTCCTGAATTATATCACATAAGGAAAAGGAATCACACTGGTTTAAGAACAATTCTGATACCAACTTTTGGGAATAAGCATGGATTGGCAATAATGAAAGTACAGTTTTGTACCTACCATAAATGTAGATGTTCGAGTGCTAATACAGCTGCAGTCATAACAGATGGGTTCTCCTGCCGTCAGGCGGGTCCTCGGTCGGCCGAATTCCAAAGTCTAGGTCCGGCGTCGGTTGTCGTCACCTCTTCCCTGACGTCAGCACGACAGGGGTATAAAAGAACCAGCCAACGCCATTTTCTTCAGTTTTTCTTGCCCCAGATGTCAGGTGCCCCCAGAAGGAAGGCAATACATAAGTTTGTGTAATAATGCAGTGCAATATAATCAAAATACAGTAGTTGCAAGCAAATACATCATAAAAGAATACCCCAATCAGGTTGTATGAGGATGTGCTAGCCTATAGGCCTGTCCCAAGAGGGGAAGGAGGGAGGGAAACCTGGACTGCAGCTGTATTAGCACTCGAACATCTACATTTATGGTAGGTACAAAACTGTACTATGTTCATCGTGCATACAGCTGCAGTCATAACAGATGGGTAGAATCCCAAAGCTAAGAAAGGGGTGGTAGGCACTAGGTGGAACTAGGAGGAGCCATAATGCCCTGCAAGACTGCAGTGGCAAAGCCTGCTCTAGATTTGGAGTATAATGGTAGGTTGTAGTGCTTGGAGAAGGTATGCACAGAACTCCAAATGGCTGATTCAAAATATCCTTGGTAGGAACTCCTCTGAGGAAGGCTGCAGAGGTGGCTGTGGCCCTGGTGGAATGAGTTCTAATGCCTGTAGGTACAGCTTTGCCATGAAAGGAATAGCAAAAGCGTATGCAGTGGGCTATCCATTTTGAGATTGTCTGTTTGGAGATTGGCTTTCCTTGAGCTCCTACCGCATATGCCACAAAGAGCTGTTCTGATTTCCTGAAAGGCTTTGTTCTGTCCAAATAATAGCATGTTGTCTGTGGATGTCCAAGGAATGTAGTAATCTCTCCCCTTTGTTTTGAGGATTAGGATAAAAAGTAGGTAAATGTATGGCCTGATTTAAAGCTACCCTGGATACCACTTTAGGCATAAAGGACGGGTTGGTTCGTAAGGAGACTCTGTCCTGATGGAAGATGATAAAAGGCTGGACAGCCATGACAGCCTGTAGTTCTGAAACTCTACGAGCTGAGGTAATAGCCAGAAGGAAGGCTGTTTTCCATGACAAATACTGCAAATCTGATGAGGCAGCTGGCTCAAAAGGAGGCAAGGTCAGTTTTTCCAGAATGAAGTTAAGATCCCAAGCAGGTATTGGTTGTTTCCTTGGAGGTCTTAAATTTTTAGCCCCTCTGAGGAACTGTCTTAAGAGAGGGTGAGAGAATAAAGGTGGATCAGTGTTGTATTCTGCAGAAATGGCTGAGGCATGGATTTTGATGGAGGAGAAAGAAAGTCCACTGCTTAGCAGTTCAGCCAAGTATTGTAGTATTTGAGGTAAATTCAGTTTTCCAGGGTCCTGGCCCTTTTTCTCATTCCAGACACAAAAACATTTCCATTTTGCGGACTAAGCTTTTCTAGTTGATGGCCTTCTGGCCTCCAAAATGACATCCTGCACCTCCTTGGAGAGTAGGGCCTGCTGTGATGCTAAGGAATCTTCCATGCGGCTAGATTGAGTGTCTTTAGCTGACTGTGAAGAGTTTTGAAGCTGTGCTGAGTCAGAAGAAGAGGCATTAGAGGCAGGGTCCATGGTGGGGAATGCGTCAGGCTCCTCAGGAGTGGGTACCAGTGTTGCCTTGGCCAGTTCAGAGCAATGAGGATCATCTTTGGTCTGTCTGCTCTGGTCTTCAATAAAACTTTGGGAAGCAGAGGAAGAGGTGGGAAGGCATAAACTGTCATTGATGTCCAACTGAAAGAGAGAGCGTCCACTCTCCAGGCCTTTGGTTGGAAGATCCTTGAGCAGAATTTTGTCAATTGATGATTTTTGTGGGAGGCAAAGAGATCTATGTCTGGCCTTCCCCATTCTTGGATTATTTCTGTAAAAACTTTTGGATGCAACTTCCATTCGTGTGGGTCTGTCATATTCCTGCTTAGGTTGTCTGCCAGCGTGTTTTCCTTGCCTGGCAAGTACTGTGCTTGTAGTTCCATTTGTAAGTCCATGGCCATGTTCCAAAGTGACATGGCCAGTCTGCATAGGGGGTAAGAATGTGTTCCTCCCTGCTTGTTAATGTACCACATAACTGTGGTGTTGTCCGTTCTTATCAATAGTTGACCTGGTTGTAGGAGGTCCTTGAAAGCTATAATAGCATTTATTACTGCTAGCATTTCTTTTTGATGTGAAGGTGCTTTTCTGTTTGGGACCACTTGCCCTGAATGCACCGATCAGTCATGTCGCCCCCAGGCGTAGTCCGAGGCGTCTGTTGTGATGACTTGATTTGCTTGAGGCTTGCTGAATGGAAGACCTGTGTTTGTTTGACATGCTTGAGCCCACCACAGAAATTCCTTTTGCAGACATGGAATTAGTGGTATTATTGTTTCCAAACTGTGGCTGTGTTGAGACCATATGTTTTTCAGGTACCGTTGTAGTTTCCTCATATGCAGCTTTGCACATGGGATTAGTAAGATGCAAGATGCCATGAATCCCAGAGCCTGCAGGATTTTCCTTGCAGTCAGCCTGGTGCAATTTGCTAGTGTTATGAAGTATTGAATTAGCTGACCCTGCTTCTCTGGCGTGAGGTAGGCCATCTGGGGGTTTGTGTCCAAATTGGCACCCAGGAAAATTATCTTCTGAGAGGGTATTAGCCTTGATTTCTTTTTGTTGACTGTGTATCCCAGAGAATTCAATAACATTATTACATAAGCCAGATGTTTCAGAAGAATGTGCTTGCTGTCCGCTTGGATCAGGCAGTCGTCCAAATAGGGATATATTTGTATCCCTTGAAGTCGGCAGTAGGCAATTACTGATGCCAGGCATTTCATGAATACTCTGGGCAGATAGATAAGCCAAAGGGCAATGCAGAGAATTGATAATGGGTTGAACCTGCAAGAAATCTGAGGTACCTTCTGCAATTTTGTCTGATAGGGACATGCAGGTATGCCTCCTTGAGGTCCAATGTTACCAGCCAAGACTCCTTGCCCAGCATGGGAAGAAGTTGCTGTAGAGTGAGCATCTTGAATTTTGGTACAAGTAGAAATGTGTTTAGGATGGATAGATCCAAAATAGGTCTCCAATCTTTTCCCTTCCTTGGCACCAGAAATAGCCTGGAATAAAAACCTTGACCTTGTTCGTGCGTAGGTACCTCTTGAATAGCTTTCATGTTTATGAGATCTGTAATTTGTCTTTGTGCCTCTGCCCTTTTATTGTGTGGCAGGTTTGGCATGCCTCTCATTTTTGGAAGGGTGTGAAAATGGAATTTGTAGCCTCTGTTTATAATGTCTAGGGTCCATTTGTCCTTTGTGACAATATGCCAATTTTTTGAAAATAATGCCAGCTTTCCTCCTAAGGGGGCTGCCATTTGCGACCTGGTTGGCATGCAAAGGGGAAAGTCATTGGGTTTGCTTTCTGAAAGATTGTGAGTTGTCTTCACCACCTCTTTGTGTAGGAGCTTGCCATGGTCTGCCTCTATACGATCCTTGGGATTGTCCTCTGCCCCTCGGGCGCCTGTATCTGCCTCTTTGGGGTCTGTCTGTGGCAGGAAAGGACCAGTTTTTGGAAGGCCAATTTCTACTAAAATGTGGGGGTTGAACCTGTAGAAATTCTTTCACAGTTTGCATTGATTTAGCCTTTTCCTCCATTTTCCTTAATACCTCCTCAGCATTAGCACCAAATAGTACATCCTTTTGAAGAGAGTCTAGTAATTTAGCTTTGACATGATCAGGCAAGGTTTGTTCCTTGAGCCAGGCATGCCTACGTATGACTGATCCTGTAACAGCAGCTCTACATGAGGCCTCTAGAGCATCAAAACCACATTGTAAGGTATGCTTACCCACTTGTTCTGCACTATGCATCAAATCCTGCAACTCCTTCAAGTCTGGTTGTTCAGGTTGTGACATTTTACTTTTCAATTGTCATAATACAAACTGTTGGTATTTTAGCATATGCCACTGACAGTTTAACGCCCTCATGGATAAGGTAGCCGAAGTATATACCTTTTTCCCCACCTTTCTAAGGATCTGGAATCTCTCGGAAGGCAGTGGATTTTTAGCAATGGAGGCCTTAACTCCCTTGGGGACCTGTGAGATGGTTTCTGGGTCAGCAGCATGGCTTTTGTATAGAAATTGGTGTGAGTCAGGGACCCTGTAGTACCTGTCAGGCTTAACTGGAGCTGGAGGTAGAGAGTCCGGGTTAAGGCAGGCCTCCGAGTAAACATCATCTAGGATGTCCAAGACAGGAGGTATAGCCAGAGGCCTGTGCTGAGGAAGCAAGAGAAATTCCCTGAGCCTTTTCTTGGAATCTGAATAATCCTGGCCTTCCCAGTGGAAGTGTTCCCTTAAGGTATGCAAAGTTTCCCCAAATGAGTAATCCTCATGGGGGGATACAGAAGGGATGGACTCCTCCGCATCAGAGTCTTCAAAAGGGGAGTAAGAATGTTCCTGATCATCAGAGTGCTCTGAAATAATGGAGCCCTGATCAGAAGAGGGGGAATCTTTCTCCACTCTAGGCCTTTTGTCCGGAGGGGGCTGAGAACCTCTGATAAGAGTAATTAAATCCTCAGCCATTTTAAGCATCTGTTTCTTAGGCATGGGGCCTGGAGATGGGCCCTGTGTAGCTGGTCTCAGAGTGCATGGTTGCTTTAGACTTTGTCAAAGCCTTGATGGAGAAAGAAGAGGAAGGTCTGAAGACACCTTGAGTGGAGGTAGACCTGTCCACATTCTGAGTTTCAACGCCAAGACTGGCTTCGGTATCTGTAGTTGGGGTGTGGGCCGAGGAGCCTGCGACCTCGGGCACAGGAGACACCATCAAAGACAGGTCGTCGGTGGTCAGGGGCTGCGTAGTCGCCTCGCTGAGAACCGGACCACGTGTAGTCGGCTTTGGCGTGGTGTCGGTAGAGGCCGCGGACCTCATGTGTCGGTCCTTGTCTTTGCGTTTTTCAGACAAAATCGGAGTCGGAGTATCCGACGACATAGTATAGTTAAATGCTTTCCCAAAATAATGCTGGGCGAACTCCGCCCGACGCTTAATAGTGCGTTTATTGAATGTAACACAAAAGCGACAGACCGAGATGTCGTGGTCTGGGCCTAAACAAGGTATACAGAGGGAATGGAAATCCTTATGCGGTATTCGCTTCCCACAAGAAATACAATTATTAACTTTGTCTGACATCGGTCTAAGGCAAGAAAAGTTTCCCCAACGGGGTACTTAGCTTTTAAGAAGACTTCGGTTTCCAAATTTTCGTAATCTCAGGAGCTGGCAGACCGGCACTTGCGAACTGCTTCTGCTTCGGGCACCGCGCGGCAAGAAAGACTGAAGAAAATGGCGTCGGCTGGTTCTTTTATACCCCTGTCGCACTGACGTCATGGAAGAGGTGACGACAACCGACGCCGGACCTAGACTTTGGAATTCAGCCGACCGAGGACCTGCCTGACGGCAGGAGAACCCATCTGTTATGACTGCAGCTGTATGCACGATGAACATCTGCATACCCATGTGAAAGACCAAACAAGTTTACTTAAAACAGACTGCAGCACAGAGACCCTTCATGTAGATCGCATTCACCAAAACCATTTCCTCAAATGCAAATCTTCAGATTCCTCAAAACAATCAGCTGACGGGATGATCAAATCTGATCAACCACAAAGTTAAATTTTCAAGGGCAGAAGGGTTACCTTACATTACATTAGTCAAAGTAACAGCAGACTGATTTATCTAGTCTTGCACTGAATGAATTTAACATGCTTTTTCCTCTTTGGCCCTCTCTGCAACAACTCCATGCTTATTCTTGAATGACTTCATGGATTATCTGATATCTACCTACTGTGAGACATCCGTTGGGAGTTTTTAAAATAACAGGTAAAGCTGCAGAACCTTTTAATAAATTGTTTAACCAGCTGGTAGAAGGCATCAATTCAGCCCTCTATAAGGTTGGGATGTGTTCATTCTAACAATGGGATATATAATTATTTATTGACATTTGTTAACTGGGTTGGTCCAGCTGGGCCAGAGGCCTGTTTTCAGTGTTAACCCGAGGAGAAAAGCTCCAGTTACCAAAATATTAAGGATTACATAGGTAACAAAATAGCAAGTAGCAATACCAAGTGACACTCCCAAAGCTTATAGGTACTAATTTGATCATAATCAAACATTTTTGGATTACCCTAAGAAAAAATCACAATGAAATAAATAGATGAACTATTTTTGATATGTGTACAAACAAATTATATACAAGTGATCAGATTTACTGCCTAAGTTTCCTAGGAAGGTATATTTGCTTACAGAAGCTCAGAGTGAAGAAGCACCATTATATAAAGGAGAATTAGGGAGGTTCTAAGCAGGGGCAAGATTTGGTACTGAGAAGGTAAAGTTTGAGTTCCTTTTTAAAGTGTGCAGGGTGTATGATGGAGCGTATGTGTAGAGGAAGTTTGTTCCAAGTGTGGGCTACTAAGCAGTTGTATAGTAGTTTGCCTATGTTCTTCCTTGGATGATCTACATTCAGAAGTTGCTGGTTAGAGGTGCGGAGGGTTCTAGAAAGGGTGTTGGTAGACAAAAAAGTAGTGAGAGCTGGACAGGAAGAAGGTCTGTATAGAATGGAGTGTATAACTTGAAGTTGAGAAAGTAGCAATAGTTGAGGGAATTCAAGCCATTGTAATGAGTTCAAGGCAAGGCAGTGATGGGAGTTGTAGGGGGAGTTAGTAATGAATCTTGCAATTTTGTGGTAGGTTTATTACAGTTTGTAGAAGGTAGTAGCTTGTTTGGTGGTTAGTGGTTAGTATTGGGGCTGCACAGGGAAGTGTGGGAAGGGGGAAGGACTGTGCGAGGGAGAGTCTAGCATTTGGAGTAAGAAATCTTTTGTTGCGATAAAGCAGGCCAAGTTTCTGGTATGTTTTTTTTTTATTCCTTGCAATAAGTGTAAGTTAAATTTGAGTTTGCATCAATAATGACACCGAACAGTTTTGTGTGTGTGGTTCAGGTTTTATGATAGTGTTGTTCGAAGATGTTATAGTAAATGTGGAATTGTGGTTTGAAAGTGAATGAGAATGGATATAGGATAGGCTATAGATCCAGCAACAAGTTTGAGGAATGTAGGAGGTAGGTTATCGGTAAAGAGAGAAGATGGTTTAAGTTTTAGAAGAAGAGATTTAATGTAAGAAGTTGACACGTGTAAATGAGAAGAGATTCTGGTTGTAGGGGTTGATGGGGTAGTGGTAGTTGCAGTGTTAGTGTTAGAGGGAATGAGGTTTTGGATAGTGTCAGTGAAGTGTTTGTTGAGTAGGGTAGCAATTTCCAGGGGAGATTTGTTGGGGTAAGCTGAGGGGTTATAGAAGGGCTGCCAGGGTAGAGTATTTTGTTAAGAGTAGTCCAGCATTTGCGAGTGTTGGATCTGTTTAGCTGAGAAGTGCAGTAAGATTTTTTTTGTCTTTAGTGACTAATTTCTTGACTAGGTTACGTAGTTGTCTGTATTTATGTAGAAGAGGATTATGCCTAGTTTTAAGCCATGCCTTCCACGTGCTATCCCTGATATACATCAGTGCTCTATTATCTTTGGAGAGCCATGGAGAATAATTTGATTTAATTCTAATTTTCCTGGAGGCAGCAAGGGAATTAAGGATATCTAGGAAAATGTTGTTAAATTTACTGACTGCATCATCAAGAGGGATGTGTTTAAGGATGGACCAATCAAAACTAGATAGTATGGAGATAAATTGGGTGTTATTGAAGTTAGAGACATTACGACAGTCTCTATATAGGTGGGGTTTATGTGCCTGGGAGGTGTGTCTGAGGATAGAGGTGGAGAGGTGATCACTTAAGGAGTCAGGTAGGGTACATGGGCCATGGTAGAGGTGGGGGGAGTTAGTGAGTATCCAGTCAATGGTGGAGCTAGAAGATAAGTCTTTATTGAAATGGGTAGGGAATGTAATCAGTTGATGGAAACCATGTACGTTGACACTAGATTGAGGAAAGTTGCTAGTAAGTTTGGACCAGTCTATATTGATATCACCAAGGATGAGAGTTTCATAGTCTAAGTTGTGGCTAAACCAGGATATGATACTTTCGAGGGTGGGTATATTATTTCCAGGGTGATGTAGATGGAGGTGACAGCAAATTTCTTATATGGATTTAGATGGCAGTTTAGGATGAGAAGTTCAACAGGATGGAAGTAGGGGATGGGGATAGTGACAGGAGAGAGGTTTAGGATGGAAGTAAGGGATGGAGATAGTGACAGGAGAGGGATTTAGGCTGAGTACAGTATGGCTACACCACCACCTTTTTTAGGATCTATCACCACTATAAATGCTGTAACCAGGCGGCAGTATTTCACTGCTTGTGATGTGTGACTTGAGCCAAGTTTCGGACGAGGCAATGTTAGGGTATGTATGGGCTATCCAGGAATGTAGCTCTGAGATCTTGTTAGTTAGACTTTGAATATTTATAGAATATATGGATAGGTGTTACTGAGTTGAAGTCTGTTGCATCTGAGTATGGGTATGGTTAGGGGTGTGAGCAGAAGGGGCGGGAGTAGAGCGATGATGAAAAGACTGAGGGACTGCGTTAGGGTGGATGTCACCAGAGAGTAGAAGGTTATTTGTAAGATGTGTGAGTGGAATATACGGTACGAGGAGGAAGATGATTTTTGGTTTGGATTTGTGGGTAAACGTTTGGTTATGAAGGGGGGTACATTTGTGAAAACTGGAGGAGGAGAAATTAAAGAGAGATGGAGATATAGCTGAGTATGAAGTAGTTAGTAGATTAGTGTGGGAGGTAGTGGCGGGGGAACTTTTAAGTGGGCTGGGGAGGTAGGACTGATTTGACTGAAAAGCAGTTAAAGCTGAAAGGTAAAAGAGTAGAGTAGTGGCAAAGAAGAGCAGTTGCACTGTTAGGGGGATGACAGAGTTTGTATAAGGAGTGAAATTCAGTAGCGCAGGAAGTGAGGTGGATGGGGATGGAGTACAAGCAGGAAGTGTGCTGTGTGAGGCTGAGCTGACAGGAAGGTGAGGGGAATGGAGATTATAAGCGTAACTGATGTAAGGATGGGTGGGAATGGGGACAGGGTAGGGAAGCAAAGTAAGCCCAAGTGTAGCGAGGACAAACGGAGCATGGCTACACCCCCAGAGAAGATTCCAACAATCAGGATATCAGGTAACTTAGGTAGATGTGAGATTGAGAAGGCAGGGGGGGCAGATGTACAAGGAGGAAAAAGTCAGAGTAGTCAGTAGGGATGTACAGCAGAAGATTAGAATACCAAACCAGGGGGCAGGCACTCGAATACAGGAGTGCAGTTGTCAGGAGGACAGACCAGTGAAATGCGCAGCGGAGGGCACTGTGATTAGAGAGCTTGAGAGAGCTGGCTACATCAGGGTGAAGAGTAAGATGTAGAGAGCAGAGGCAGACAACAGGGAGCGGTTCAAAGATGTGCAAACTTACAGCCAGGACAGAAGCATCACTATAGATATTAAATACAACATTAAACACTGTAGGCTACACACACACAAATTATTTTCTTGATATTTTGAAATAAAGAAGCAAATGCTGAGAAGATAGCTGCTTGACATAGATAGTTCTGATATATAATATAAATATACATATTATTCCTTGACATATCTTTATTACATATCCCCCTATAAATATTCAATTTTTTTAAAAATTTTTTTTTTTTTTCATTTTCTTATTTTTTTTTGCAAAATAATTTTCACAGAGGAAAGGCAGGAGAGGGGGAAAAAAAATATATAAAAAAAAAAAAGAATATTATTTGGGGACAAAAAGAAAAAAAGAGGGAAAAAGGGGAGAGAAAAAAAGTAAAAAAAAAAAGAGAAAAAAGAGAAAAAAAAAAAAAGAGGAAAGAGAAAAAAGAAAGAAGAAAAAAAAAAGAAAAAAAAAAAAAAAAGAGAAAAGAGAAAAGAAAGAAGAAAAAAAGGAAAGAAAAAAAAAGAGAAAAGAGAAAGAAGAAATAAAGGAAAAGAGAAAAGAGAAAAAACTATTTTGAGAGAAAGAGGGAAGGAAAAGCAGTTTTGAAAGAGAAAAAAAAAAAAATGGTTGAAGAGAGAGAAGAAAAAAAGAAGGAAAAAAAAAAGAAAAAAGAAAAAAAAGAAAAAAAAAAAAAAAGAGGAGGGAGAGGGAATAAAAACCAAAAAACAAAAAAAAAAAACAAAAAAAAAAAAAAAAAAACCCCAAAAAACAATAAAAAAAAAAAGAAAAAGAAAAATGAACCAGAAAGGAGAGAGAAAAAAAAAAACAGGAGCCCCAAATGAGAGAAAAAAAAAAGAAAGAGGAGGGCACCAAGAAAGGAGAAAATACACAAAAAGAGAAGGAAAGAGCAGAAAAAAAAAAAAAAAATAAAAAAAAAGAGAGAAGAGAGAGGAAAAAAAAGGAAGAAAAAAAAAAAAAAGGAACGAGAAAAAAAGAGAGAGAAAGAGAAAGAAAGAAGAGAGAAAAGAGAGAGAAAAAAAAAAAAAAAAGAAGAAAAAAAAAAAGAAAGAAGGAAAAAAAGGAGAGAAAAAAAAAATAAAGAAGAAAAAGAGAAAAAAAAAAAAGAGGAGAGAAAAAAAGAACAAAAAGAAAAAAAAAAAAAAGAAAAAGAGAGGAGAGAGAAAAGAGGGAGAAAAGAAGGAGAGAAAAAGGAGAGAGGAGAAAAAGAGAGAGAGAGAGAGAAAGAAAGAAGAGAGAGAGAGAAGAGGAGAGAGAGGAAAAAGAAGAGAGAAGAGAGAAGAGAGAGAAGAGAGAGAGAAAAGGAGAGGAGAAGAAAAAAGAGAGAGAAGAGAGAAAAGAGGAGAGAGAGAGGAGAGAGAGAAAAAAAAGAGAGAAGGAGAGAGAGAGAGAAAAAAAGAAAGAAAGAAGAAAAAAAAAGAAAAAAAAAAAGAAAGAGGAAGAAAAGAAAAGAGAGGAGAGAGAAGAAGAAAGAGAAAAAGAAGAGGAGAGAGAGAAAGGAGAGAGGAAAGAGAGAGAGAGAAGAAAGAGGAAAAGAAAGGAAAAAAAATAGGAGATAAGAGGAAAAAGGAATAATAAGTATAGGAAGGAAAAAGGATAGAAATATATATAAGAACAAATAGAGGACAGCAAATAATAAGGAAAGAGTGAGGAGGAATAGGAATACAAGGAAGAATAATATAGGAATACAGGATGGAAGATAATAAACAGAAGAAGAGAAGGAAATGAAGGAAAAAGAAAAATAAAAAGATAAGGAGGAAAAGGAAGGGAGGAAGGAAGGAATGGCATGAATTTTAAAGGACAGATATAAGCCAAGAGGATGGAACAGAAAATTCTGGACATATGAGAACAAATGACAATGACAGTCTATTTCAACAACTGGGACATGCATAAGTATTTTTGAAAAACCCATTACAGGAAAGAGAGATCATGTTACAGCACAACAGAACTTTAATCTGACAAGATTGCTCTAATGTGAGAAACCACATAAAATACATTATAGATAAAGAATTTAGACACAATTATCATTTAAATACAAAGGACAGATTTATTTTCTAAATACAACTATAATTTAATAATAGAAAAGAAACAGTAACATATGGATTTTAAAATAGCAGGGTTAAATTTGAATGCATTGGAAAAAGAAAATATGTGAGAGATGTTTAGAAAAGAAATATAAACCATTAAATATGTATTAGCCTATATGAGGATGGTATTAAAGGAAATGTATATTTGAACAAAAAACACAACAATCTCAAGACCTTAAATAAGAATTATGCAGGAACCAAAAGGAAATAAATCTGTAATGAAGCCTGACAAAGTGCTACAGAAGAATACTTAACAAAATCTTGAATATATTGCTAAATTCAGGGAAAGATACAACTGCCTCATTAGAAGGAATATGCACATCACAAAACATAATAGAGTTTATTAAGACAGTAGTGACACAACCCTTATGGAAAAGGTATTGGGAACTATATTAGGTATCCAGTCCAAAGAAACATTTAGACATTATTTCAGGGAAGATTCAAAAACATTTGAAAGGGAAAGTGAAGACAAGGCTGAAAGGGATATTTATATCACATAAAGAAGGTTTACAACCAAAAGAGAATATATAAATAAAGTCTTTGGCAATGAGACATTCTGATTCAGAACAACAAGATTGAATATGAGAAAACATAGTGCATCCTGATAAAATAGTGTCCCTTATTTATGGATGTATGAAAATAATCTTATGTTTATGAATATTATGGCAAAGAATGATACAGTCTTTGAGTTTTTGAAATGTTTTGCTAAAAGGGAAGAAAGACATCTTAACAGTGGAATAAATATATAAAAGTTATAAGAGGATATGTGAAAGGCATAGAACGAATAATTCACTTTGTACCTAAATAGTAGAAAGAATATTTAATTTCTAAGAGCAGACAAAACATATTTGGATACAAAATAACATTAGAGAATAATTAAAGAACATGAAAGGATATTAGCAATATTATCTGAGATCATTGATACATCAGAAAAAAAGTATCTTCTGAAGATTACTACAGGATACACATATGAAGTATATAACTGATATTGATGTTTCTTCAGAGGATCCTGTGGTGTATCTGATAATAAAATATGTCACAAGAGTAAAAAAAATATAAAATGAGTATATAGAATTGAGAAAAATAATACTAGATATAAGAGACTTAAGATACTATGCATGAAGGCAAAAAAGATATAATAAGAAAAATGGAACATATGAAATGGAGGTATATTGTAAACAAAGATACAGTTTATGAAATGACAAAACTGAAAAAGAGGAAGAATAGAAGGACAATCACAAGATAAAAGGTACAAGTGTGGAGCAACAGGTCACATTACAATGGAGGGAAAGCTACAGAAAACAGTGAGATTCATTTCTAATCAGAACAAGAATGTAGAGATGTTTCATGATAAGAATGTATACAATGATAGAATATATGAGCAAATAAGAATAAGGAAGAGGAGTGAAAATAAGATAGACATTGTAAGTAACACAAAGAGGAATCCAATTTGCACAGCAATAGAAAAGGGTATGAAATATTTTGGAAATATATGCTAAATGATAATTCAATTAAAATGAATATATATATCAAAATTTATATGAGGATATGAGATAATAACATAGAATATATATTAATAGATATATATGTATAGGAATATAAAACATATATTTGTTTCTAAAACATATATGAGACATAGATAATAGGTATATATGAATAGGACATTTTAAAATAAGAAATAATTTTTATATATATTATATTATATTATAATATTTGTCATATAGAAAATATATGCATATATGGAATTTAGATATTTAATAATTAATAGAATATAAAATCACACATTTTAAGATAATTGTTTAAATTAAGCATATATAAATGAGATTAACTTTATGAAAGATGTTCTAAGAAATACTTAGAAAAAAGAACCACAAGAGATTTAACAGTGAATGTGAACTATTACAAGAAGAGGCTTTTACATGTGATTATTAAATACCATACACAAGTTATTTTATACATAATACATCTTATATATAGACATGTACATATGTATATATATATATATATATATATATATATATATATGAGAAAGACATATATATATATATATACATATATATATATATATAGACATACATGGATATATACATATATATGTATGGATATATATGTATGTATATGTATGAATATATATATATACATATATATATATATATATATATATGTATATATATATACACACATAAGATTTATATATCACATATATCTATATATATATATATATATATATGAGGAGATATACATATATATATAGAAAAAGAAGATATATATGTGAAATATAATATAATATATATAGATATATAGGGAGAGAGGAGTGTGTGAGAGTATAAAGAAAAAAAAAAAGGGATGAGAGATGTATTTAAATATGGGTGTATGTGCAAAGAGAAGGGGAGGAAAATGGCACAGAAAATATATATAATGGGAGTGTGCTATTGGAGAGTATTATGTATTGGGAGTAGAGAGAAAGAGAAGAGAAAAGTATTTTTTTTTTTGAGAAAGTGTATTTTAAAAAACTGTTATTTTAAAGAAAATAAAATGAAAAATATGTATAAAACACTGAAGAAAAAATAAGATAAAAAAATATCACTAAGTAATAATTATACAATACTAAGCTCTGACTTTATTTTTGAGTGCTGGAAGGATTTTGAAGTATTTATGGGTCAGACTTTTAAACCGCCAGAATCTGTGTTGGTGTTACATTTATTGACTGCTGGTTTATCTATTTTACCAAGGTATCGTTGATTCTTGGATTTCAGGCTCTTATAGTGAACAGCTTGAGCATTTTTGGGCGTATAGGAGGTGAATACACGATCTAAACATGGCAGCCAGCGTTGACTTAAGCTCGTTTATGGACCAAATGGTTGCTGACAAGGATGATGATTCTATTTTTTCTACTACGAATACAGCTAGTGTGGCAGGAATACAGCGTGGGACTGAATGCTTTAAACAAATGGGCCAGCTAGCACGAAAGGTACGTTCCTTAATTTGGCATAACAAGCTACTTAAAGCGTATTTGCGCCAAAGTGGTCCTCGTTGAGAGTTCATTTAGAACCAGGAATAGGGCTGATGATCGCATTTATGCAGAAATGGAAATATTCAATTGACTGCCTCTAAAATGTTTATGGAACTGTTAGTGGAACATTATGATTCACAATTGGGGACTTAAATGCAAAATGCAAGGCAGACTTTACAGTTTAGTGATAACAGCCAGTACATTGAACTTTATACACAGTTCAAATCGGATTTGGACAAGTATGATCGTGAATTACAGGGTCGTAAACGTAAAAAGTATATGATAGATGTTAATGAGTATAAGAATGATGCTGTTTTCACAAGGAAAAAAACAAAAACAAGCTGTCCGTGTTCCACGGAATGTTACTGGGGTTATGAAACGTAAGAGAGCAAGCCCTACTAACAGACGAACCGGGACATCTAATACTTCTGGAAATTCTTCCAGCTACTCCAATACTGACACAGTGCATGAAGCAGGAGACATTGACTTACCTAAGTTGCCAGACTTTAAAAGGCCTAACATCCCTTTAGGAGGGGTGGCCGGAAACATCGAAACCAACGAAATAGAACAACTGTTTCTGACACAACTGGCAACGTAATTTACCCTAGACCTATTAATGTATCTGAGGATGTTAATGATAACAGTTTAGTTATAAACCTGTCATCATGTCATCTTGATGAAAGTCAATTACAGTTGTTAAATAAAGGTCTGGGGTATGTTCCCTCTTTCTTTGTGTCTCATTTTGATATAATAAAAGATATTAAGACAAAGGCAACTAAATTTTAAGTATTTTTTTGCCCAACAAGAAGGGTCTGGTATTATGTTAGATGGTGAAAAATTTCATTTTGGTAAATCAGTGTTTCAACCACCTTATAATACAGTAGTGAAACTGTTTGAACAAATGGTTATGCAAGATTTACAAGTCAATCAAACACACATCTTTAAACAGTTTTTTCACAACCTTTCCAAAACAGAAAGTCAAACATTATCGTCTTTGGTGGATAATCAAAATGTTGTTATAACAAGAGCTGACAAAGGGGGTGCCATAGTTGTTTGGGATCGTAAGGAATATATTTGTGAAGCCTTAAGACAACTTAATGATGTAGCATCGTATATTAAGCTACCTATGGATCCAACTTTAGATTTTAAACAAACAATAGATGGATTTTTGATTAGGGCTTCCAAAAGAGGTACAATAGATGAAAAACTTCTTAAACAACTGTTAGTTGACTCCCCACGACATCAATATTTCTACTTGGTCCCTAAAATCCACAAAACTTTATATAAGCCACCTGGAAGACCTATAGTAGCTGGTAGGGTTCACTTACTGAGCCCCTTCTGTCTACTTGGAATATAGACTTAAGCCTCTATTGAGTTTAGTGAGGGCCAGGTTGAGATACCCAAGAATTTTTGGTTTTGATGGACAATTTACAGGTACCAGTGGGATCACAATTGGGTACACTTGATGTACAAGCATTATATACTAGTATTCATCAGGGTGGAATATTGGCAGTTCAATATTGGATGCAACAGGCTAAGACTTATTCAAAGACTGAAATGGACTTTCTGATTAATTTAGTCAAATTGGTACTTGAACACAATGCATTTATTTTGACAATAATTGGTATTTATACAGAAAATGGGGCTACATTTGCCATTTTATGACCTATTTATTATCTTGAGATTCAATATATTTACAATTTAGATTTTCCTTTTCCTGAACAACTTATAATGTGCGAGATATTTGATCGACTGTTAGGTTGTCACATGGCACCAACAGGAATGGGAAAATTTTATATATTTGAATAACATACATGACATAAAGTTTAGTGGGAAACTGGATGCATTTACAGTGGATTTTCTGGATGTACATGTTACAAAGGTAATAGATGGAACTATAGTTACCACTTTATATAGAAAACCATTCTCTAAAAATTCCTTATTGCATGCATCCAGCTGCCACCCTAGACATGTTATAAATAATATACCCACAGCCCAGTTCCAAAGAGTTAAACGTATTTGTTCTAAAAGTGAAGAATATGATCAACAAGCACAAGGACTTAAGGAAAGGTTTTTGCATAGAGGTTACCCTAGGAAGGTAGTGGATGATGCCCTATATTCAGGAAAACAACTTGAGAGGTCACAACTATTAAGATATAACCCAAAAACTAAAACAGGGTGCCTCAACAAGGTGAGATTAATCACTACATATGCAAGCAATACTTTTAAAATCAAGGAAGTTATAGCCAAATATTGGTATATATTAAAAGGTGACCCATTTTTTTCTACACTAGTTAGTGATAAATGTGAGTTTGGATACCGTAGAGGCAAGACCTTAGGAGAACATTTTTCCAGTTTTAAAAAACAGGTTAATTACAAACACAGGTATCCTTTGACCAAGAATGGATGTACATATTGTGGTTACTGCAAGTACTGCAAATTGATATCAAAAACAAGTTCATTCACTTCGGTCAATACTAACAAAGTGTATGATATTAGATGCCATATTAAATGCACTACTAGTTGGGTTATATACATGGCAGTGTGCCAATGTGGGGCCTTTTATATTGGCCAAACTTCGTGTAGTTTAAAACAACGTATAGCATATAAGTGTTATTAAATGTAAACGCACTAGAAGTGCATTATTTAAACACACCTTGATACATACAACAGCACATTTTATATTTGTGGGTATTGATATGTTGAATCCCGGGATATATGGAGAGGCATTAAGACATGATATATTGACTAATAAGGAACGTAGATGGATTATTAACTTGGGGGCCCTATATAAGCCAGGTTTGAATGATCATTGGTGACTCAAATACCATGTTTATGATTTTTAACAGAAATTCATCTTAAATATTGCATTGAGTTCAGTTGATACCCAAAATATGAGGTATGTGCATATGTGTAGGTGTGTGAATGAGCATGTGTATATGTGTATATGTATATAATGTATATATGTACATGTACACTATCTTTTACATATGGAGTGTGTGTATTTATATATGCATATTTAGTTTTGATACATGTATTAATTTATGAAGATGGGATGAGAGATGTATGTACATTTTTTCATGGGCGTATGTTTTTGCACCTGTGTATGTATATAAGCACATGTATGCATTTGTTTAGTTATAATGGTTCACCATTATTGATATATATTTCTTTAATAGGGGCCATTGTGTATGTATTGGTGTAGCAACTTATGTATTAGGTTGAGTTAGAGTAGTAGTTTAGGACAGAAAATTATTTTTTTAAACAATGATCTAAGTGTTTAATTTGTATTTTCACAAAAAGGTGTTTTCACTTTAAATGGGCGTATGTCAATAGCCCTATATTAGCGTGAGGTTCACGGTATATGTACTGATGACGCCTTGATTGGCAAAACCGGTTTGGGGTTGATCGTGGAAGAATAAACTTCTTATACTAAGCTCTGATTTTATTTTTGGAGTGCTGGAAGGATTTTCGAAGTATATATATATATATATATATATATATATATCATGCATGCCCACAGAAGATGGTCTAGCTGAGAATCGAACACGACAAGCCTTGCTGTGAGGCGACAATGCTACAGAAAGCACCACTACCGTGGTATATATATGTATAAATATATCCACAAGAGGAATGGTTCCTGGCCTAGAAATTGCAGTTTTTTCCATCTCTTTCAATGTTTAAAAGCCGCACTTGTGCTTGATTCCCACCTTTCCTGTAACTAGCCTAGTCCAGACACAGAGTTGCTGTATCCAGGACTGTTGTTAAGCTTCTGAGCCTCGCAAGCCTTTCTGTGTTGAAGGAAAGCCTTCAAGCTTATCAGTGGGAGTGGTAAGCACTAGGTAGCCTATCTACAGAGAGGAGAGTTTCTTGGCCCAGAAATTGTAGTTTGACCATTTGGACAGTTTGTCCGTCTCTTTCAACTTTCTGGTTTAAAAGACCACATCTGCGCTTGTTTCCCATCTTTCCTGTAACTAACCCACTGGGTAGCACTAGAAAGCTTTAAACTGATACAAGCCTTCTAGCTTAGGAGAGAGACATTGGAGTGATTATCAGTCTTCTGTACTTTCTTGTTCTACTTAACTGTTTTTCGCCTAAACGCAGATTTTCCAGCATTTATTGTGATTTAAAAGCTTGTTTTTTTCACATATTGTACTTATTTGACTGCCTGCACTTTTAAAACGTTTTTTGTTTAAATAATTTGTTTAATTGTTGTAGGCTACACACTAAAGTGCGATAGCTTTTTCTGATCATTTGTAGTCGTTTAAAGCTGTTTTAAGTGTATTTTTTTACTATTTTTGCCTTATCTTTTACAAAAACAAACAAAACTCCTTGTTTTCCACCTTTCTAAGCTAGTATAGTCCAGTTTTCAGGCTAGTGCTGAATTCAGGGCTGTGATACTAGGGTTATCAAGGATAGAAAAACTTTTTCTATATAGGCAAAGCAATGGAGTAGCCATGGGGGCGGCTTGTGCCCCCATGTTTGCAAACCTGTTTTTGCTAAAATGGGAAGAAGAATACATCTTGGGAACAGAATGGAATAAATATATAAAATGTTACCTAAGATTTTTGGATGATGTGTTTTTCATTTGGGAAGGCAGTGAGGAACTTTTGAATGAATTCACTTTGTACCTAAATAGTAGAAATGAATATTTAAGGTTTACCACCAACAGGAGCAGACAGAGTATAGCATATTTGGATACAAAAATAACCATAGAGAATAATAAATTTAAGTCCAACCTTTATAGAAAGGATACTTTTAGCAATGATTATCTTGAGTATAACAGTTGCCATCCCCAGTATCAGAAAAAAAGTATCATTAAAGGTCAATGCATTAGGGCGGCCAGGATGACATCTAGGTATGAGGACGTTATAGTTGAACTGAATCATATAGCCGCCATGTTTCTTGACAGAGGTTATCCTGGTAGGATGGTATCTGATACAGTAAAATATGTCAAACAAGAGTGGGGAAAAAAATATAAACCCATTTTGGGTAGTATAGAAGGGGTTGGAGAAAGGACCGAAGTGAATACTAGATATAAGAGAGCTTGCGTCATACAATATGCACCTGAAGTCTACAAATTTAAAGATATAATAATGAAAAACTGGAACATAATAGAAACTGAGGATGATATTAGTAAAATATTGGGCACCAGACCTACATTTGTTTATAGAAATGGACAAAACTTGAAAAGCAGGCTCAAGAATATGATAGGTGACAATCACAAGATAATGGGTAGGACTACTAAGTGTGGATCCTGCAATCAGTGTCAGCATATAATGGAGGCTGAAAGCGTGACATTGAAAAACGTACAGAAAACAAAAGTTAGGTTCATTAAAGGGAATTGTAGAACTAAGAATGTTGTATATTTAGCTCTGTGTTCAACATGCCCATGTTATTATGTAGGGATGACATCTAGGTTGTTAAAAAATAGAATATATGAGCACTATTATAGAATAAGGAAGCAGGATGAAAATAATGCTTTATGGAGACATTGTAAGGATAACACTAAGTGTAGGAACTTCAAGTTTGCAATATTAGAACAAGTTAAAGTTAACCCCAGGGGAGGGAACATAAAAGCAATATTATTAGAAAAAGAAACTAGGTGGCAAATCAAGTTGAATGCCTCAGTTTACCCGGGGTTAAATGAATATATATCCATCAAAACCATTTTATGAGGCAAACAAGTCTGATAAGGCAACACTGAGAATGGAGTTATTAATATGATG
>NC_056732.1:352729537-352747037 GCF_019279795.1 Protopterus annectens | reverse complement strand
TAAATGTGAGTTTGGATACCGTAGAGGCAAGACCTTAGGAGAACATTTTTCCAGTTTTAAAAAACAGGTTAATTACAAACACAGGTATCCTTTGACCAAGAATGGATGTACGTATTGTGGTTACTGCAAGTACTGCAAATTGATATCAAAAACAAGTTCATTCACTTCGGTCAATACTAACAAAGTGTATGACATTAGATGCCATATTAAATGCACTACTAGTTGGGTTATATACATGGCAGTGTGCCAATGTGGGGCCTTTTATATTGGCCAAACTTCGTGTAGTTTGAAACAACGTATAGCTTTGCATATAAGTGATATTAAATGTAAACGCACTAGAAGTGCATTATTTAAACACACCTTGATACATACAACAGCACATTTTATATTTGTGGGTATTGATATGTTGAATCCCGGGATATATGGAGAGGCATTAAGACATGATATATTGACTAATAAGGAACGTAGATGGATTATTAACTTGGGGGCCCTATATAAGCCTGGTTTGAATGATCATTGGTGACTCAAATACCATGTTTATGATTTTCAACAGGAATTCACCTTAAATATTGCATTGAGTTCAGTTGACACCTTAAATATGAGGTATGTGCATATGTGTAGGTGTGTGAATGAGTATGTATATATGTGTATATGTAAATAATGTATATGTGTACATGTACACATTTTTTTACATATGGAGTGTGTGTATTTATATATGCATATTTAGTTTTGATACATGTATTAATTTATGAAGACGGGATGAGAGATGTATTTACATTTTTTCATGGGTGTATGCTTTTGCACCTGTGTATGTATATAAGCACATGTATGCATTTGTCTAGTTATAATGGTTCACCATTATTGATATATATTTCTTTAATAGGGGCCATTGTGTATGTATTGGTGTAGTAATTTATGTATTAGGTTGAGCATGAGTAGTAGTTTAGGATAGAAAAGTATTTTTTAAAAAATGATCTATGTGTTTAAATTGTATTTTCACAAAAAGGTGTTTTCACTTTAAATGGGCGTATGTCAACAGCCCTATATTAGCGTGAGGTTCACGCTTCTATGTACTCACTGATGACGCCTTGATTGGCGAAACCGGTTTGGGGTTGATCGTGGAAGAATAAACTTCTTATACTAAGCTCTGACTTTATTTTTTGAGAGCTGGAAGGATTTTCGGAAGTATATATATATATATATATATATATATATCACGCATGCCTCCACACAGAAGATGGTCTAGCTGAGAATCGAACACGACAACGTCTTGCTGTGAGGCGACAATGCTACCGCAGCACCACTACCGTGGGTATATATATGTATAAATATATCCACAAGAGGAATGGTTCCTGGCCTAGAAATTGCAGTTTTTTTCCATCTCTTTCAATGTTTAAAAGCCACACTTGTGCTCGTTTCCCACCTTTCCTGTAACTAGCCTAGTCCAGATACAGAGTTGCTGTATCCAGCACTGTTGTTAAGCTTCTGAGCCCCGCAAGCCTTTCTGTGTTGGAGGAAAGCCTTCTAGCTCATCAGTGGGAGTTGTAAGCACTAGGTAGCCTATCTACGACGAGAGGAGAGTTTCTTGGCCCAGAAATTTTAGTTTGACCATTTGGACAGTTTGTCCATCTCTTTAAACTTTCTGGTTTAAAAGACCATATCTGCACTTGTTTCCAATCTTTCCTGTAACTAACCTACTGGGTAGCACTAGAAAGCCTTAAACTGATACGAGCCTTCTTAGCTTAGTAAAGAGACTTTGGAGTGATTAAGTATCAGTTTTCTGTACTTTCTTGCTGTACTTAACTGTTTTCCGCCTAAACGCAGATTTTCCAGCATTTATTGTGATTTAAAAGCTTGTTTTTTTTTTTTCACATATTGCACTTATTTGACTGCCTGCACTTTTAAAAAGTTGTTTTTTGTTTAAATAATTAGTTTAACTGTTGTAGGCTGAACACTAAAGTGTGATAGCCTTTTCTGATCGTTTGTAGCCATTTAAAGCTGTTTTAAGTGCATTTTTTACTGTTTCAGCCTTATCTTTTCCAAAAAAACTAAACAAAACTCCTTGTTTTCCACCTTTCTAAGCTAGTATAGTCCAGTTTTCAGGCTATTGCTGAATTCAGGGCTGTGAAACTAGTTTCTGAGTTGCCCATACCTTACTTGGATAGAAGGAAGTTTCTCTGTTCACCTGTGAAAGAGGGGAGCTTTGAGCAACCTATCTGTCCCTGGAGGAGTGGTTCCAGCCCAAAGGTTAGTAGTTCATTGGCCTTTTTGGGCTAATTTCTCTCTCTTTCATTTCCCTACTATAAAAACCACATTTGTACAGTTTTCGCACCGGGCAGTGCCGGTTAGCTAAGGTTAAATTATTCCCGGATCCACTAAGTCTCCTCTTCAGTTTTTCCCTTGAAACTAGTCTAACTCTCAACCTAAGCACTCAAAAGGCATCTTACAGCCCATCACTTCCTCAGACCTAATAGCAAGCACTAATATGCCCTGACAGTGATTGCCCAGCAGGGTAAGGCTCTTTATTCACCCCTCACCAACCAAGCGACTAAGCAGCTCACCCTACTATTCAGGCATGACCAAAGGGCAACTTCAGGTGCACTCACCAGTCCAGCTGGTGAATCTGGGTATCCTGAGGCAATGTTACAACTGTCTCATGTACACAGACAACCCTCTCCTCCTACCACAAAACACTAACATATGTGAGAGATGCAATTATACAGCCAAACTGGAAGCTAAGCTGTCTCTACCCAAGACTGGACAGACAGTCAAGAGGAGAAAG
Organism: Protopterus annectens; assembly: GCF_019279795.1. Taxonomy (NCBI): domain Eukaryota; kingdom Metazoa; phylum Chordata; order Ceratodontiformes; family Protopteridae; genus Protopterus; species Protopterus annectens. The sequence goes on along the minus strand of NC_056732.1, from coordinate 352,744,255 downwards.
TTAACACTTGCACCACAACTCCAGCCGCACACAGACCTACTAAATCAGCACTGGCAAAAAATACACAAATACACAAAATCATACTCGGAGGCTCTAAATAAAAACCTGCAAAAGCATCAGAGACCTCCAAAGCAGACACCCAAAAAACCTGCACTTCCTGTCACAAACCAGACAACACATAAAACACAAAATCAGTGTGCCGCACAATCACAGCCCTTAAGGCGAAATAACATACCTAGCACACTAGTAATAGGTGACTGTATAGTCAGACACATTGACGTCCCACTCACTAGGCTGGACAAGCAGAAGGTTACTGTTAGCTGCCTGTCGGGAGCCAGAATCCACCACATAAGACAAGCACTCAGTTCACTCCAGAACATGTACAAATATGAATCTGTCATTGTAGATGTTGGTGTGAATGACCCGAGACGTACCTCCCTGGACTACATGAAAAGAGACATGGAAGAGCTCTCTGATCATGTAGCCCAGGCTGGTATGACAGTGACCCTGAGTAGTATCCTACCCTCACCAAGAATACCTCAGTATAAAGAAAAAATGATCCAGTTCAACAATTGGCTAGGCTTCTGGTGTCATTCAAAGGGGACCCAGTGTCTGTCAGCCTGGGATAACATGCTCGACAACCCACGTTGCTTCGCAAGAGACGGCTTTCACCTGTCACCCCTAGGCTTTCGAATACTGGCCAAGCCCATAGTGACTTTTTTATGCAAGGCTCAAAAGTCAAACCCACCACCGTAAACAGCACAATTAACAAAAAACTGAGGGTTAAGCTACTCGGCGCCAGGAGTTTAAATCTCAAAATGTACACGCTTGAAGCGCTCCTCAGTATGGAGAACGTCGACATCTGTGCAGTAACTGAAACCTGGTTCAAGGCTCCAAAGAGCACCCCCAGCACTACTGGGCTACAACTCATACCACATGTTTCAACCACAGTAAACGGACCAAAACACAAAAGGAGGGGGTGTATCCATATTCATCAAGGATACCTACACCTCCAGGTTAGTGGCGGAGCATGATACCTCTGAGATAATCCATGTGCAACTAACATCGGGCAAATCTGCAATGCAAATTGTGGCCTGCTAAAGATCACCCTCCATGACCCATGACCCAGGACCACCACTCCACCTTTCAGGAGACACCGGAAAACATGAAGGTCTTGCAAAACACCCTAACATTGGGTGGTTTCAAATACCCTAACATTCACTGGGAAAACAACTCAAGTACAAATTCCCAGGCCTAGCGCTTCCTGGAATTCATCAACTCAAACGCCCTGGATCAGTGAGTAAATTCCCCTACCAGAGGTGAAAACATATTGGACATGGTCATCGCCAACATGGGCGACAGGTGTTCCACACCAGAGGTCAACCCATCACTGGTTACATCAGAACATAAACTAATCACTCTGGATGTCCACACACCACCACCACCCCCAATTGAGGAAACCACAGTAAAAAACTTTTCTAAAGCAAACTTCACCTTACTTAAGACAGAGGTGGTAGGTTTCACAGCCCCCACGCTAAAGATAACGCTGCCCAAGATGCAGAAACCTTTACAAATGCACTCTATGAGCACCTACAAGGATGCATGGATCGTGCCATCCTTAGCAAAACCAAGACTCACTCCTCTAAGAGAAGGAAACCAGTTTGGTGGACCCTTGCAATATACAGGCTGTACAACAGAAGGAGGAAACTAGTTAAAAAAAAAAAAAAAAAAAAAAGCAAATCCCAAGAAGGAAAGACATCCCTTATCAGTATCAGTAAGAAACTGAGGTCCCTCATGAAATAATCCAAGGCTAACTTCGAAAGAAAAATAGCCAAGGATTCAAAAGATAACCACAAAGCCTTAAGAATCTAAGCGGCAACTCGCACATATGCACTGAACTAGTGCAAAATAGCACAAAATATACTGAACCTACTGATATTGCCAACATCCTGGCAGATAGATTCAGTGCAAACTTCACCTCCCTTTCACCTTCAAAAGGGCCCACAACAATACTGGAAAAGTGTAGTGTCCCAAAAATCAGACGCACAGGTGAAAACAGCCCTTTCAAAAGCTAAAAACACAGTGTCAGTGGGACCAGTTGGTGTCCCAGGCTGCGTCTTGCACGAACTACAGAACAAACTAACCCCTCACCTAAACACGGTGTTCAACCTCAGCCTCTCCACAGGTAACGTGCCCACAGAATGGTGCACAGCAACGGTTATGCCTTTCTACAAAGGAGGGGCCACAAGTGACCCTGCTAACTATCGCCCCATAAGCCTGACTAGCCTGGTCTGCAAGGCTATGGAGCGCATCATCATAGAACTCATTAACAAAGACATTGAGAAAACACTTGACCCGACCCAGTTCGGCTTTGTTAGGGGCAGATCATGCCTACTAAACCTGGTTGACTTCTTCGAGACAGTCACCAAGGCCATAGACGAGGGAAAGGTGGTTCACACAGCCTACCTTGACCTCGGCAAGGCTTTCGACACCAATTTCCCACTCGGGTATTACAGAAAAACTCACCAGCCTGAACATAAACCCCTACGTCACGAGATGGGTTGCCAGCTGGCTTACAGACAGAACTCACATGGTAAGAATAGCGGGCTCCAGGTCTGACTCTAAACCAGTCACAAGTGGTGTCCCGCAAGGCTCGGTCCGGGACCCCTACTGTTCGGCATATACTTCTCAGAAGCACAGGCAAACATAGAAGGACTATGGCTAACCAAGTTCGCCGATGACTGCAAACTGGGAGCCATAATGGACTCTCCGGCTGACACAGACATCCTCCAAAAGGGCCTTACTGAGACACACACCTGGTGTCAAAGTCATGTCTCGTGAGACGTCTACATCATCTGTGGAGTTCGTATCTAACGGGTGGAAAAGTGTATCCTTTGAGGATATGAGAAGGGCTTCAGAGGAGGTTTTATCCCTGGCAGAGGGTGACCCAATGGAAGACCAGAATCGAGGGAAGAGCAAAGGAAGAAGGTTCCAGGGAAAGGGGAGAATGAACTAAACTGTCGTGAGAGACAGTCAGAGGTATGTTTTAAACATTTAATAGACTTGAATCTCCCCGAGTACCATGGCACCAACACTTCACAGCGGAAGATGAACTTTAATTTTAGCCAACCTATTGGCTCTATGTTTAAGAAATTTGATTCAGATGTAATGCTAGAAAATGTGAATCAAGTAAGAAATAATAACTTGGAAATTGTTAATTTATCGGATTTAGTTTTAACTAAAGCAATGGAAAGTGTTTTGGTCAAAGGCACGAAATATGTGCCTACATTTTTTCCTTCATTGGTGAATGTAATAAATGAGATCAAAGTTTTCTGTAGGAAACTAAATCTGAGGGTGTTTTTTGGTGTTAAAAAACAAAATGTTTGTTTAGAAAGTGATGTGTGTGTATCAACTGATGTAAATATTGAAACTGAGGACAATTCTTTGTTAGATATTTCAGTGCATGAAAATCTGTTTTTTGGGATGAGGAAAGTGAAGATTCAGAGGATGAAAGTAATACAAATTAAGGTTTTTTAACTGGGTATAGTAAATTAACAGTACCCAAAGTGCCATATGTTAGTCCTTTCATGTCCCCAAGAAGCACTCATGTTATTAATGTTTTTTAAAGTGTATTATGTAAACAGGTGGAATTTGCATACAACAGATGCTTATCTGGGTCAAAATTATGGAATTTGGATAAAGCTCAATGTTTAGCTCTGAAACAACTTCGAACTGTGACTTAGTTTGCATTCACACAGGCAGATAAGGGAGGGAAATGGGTAATTTTGAATAAAAAGGATTACAGCAACATGGCCTTGGATTTGTTAACAGATGTTAGGGTGTATCTAAAATTGAGCTGCAATCAAGTAAAGGAATTTAATAGTTCCTTATTAGAACTTTTGGAAAGGGGATAGAGACTGGGATTTTCTTCTGGTGGCGATGTTAAAAAGTTGTATGTGAAATCTCCTAAGGAGGCTATGTTTTTTGTTATCCCAAAAATTCATAAGTGTCTAAAAAAAACCCCTGGTAGACGTATTGTCTCGGGGGTGGGTTAGTTTTTACAAACTGTTGGGATTTTTCTGGATTCCCAGTTAAAACCATATCTCCCAGGGATACAATCTTACATCAAAAAAACGGCTCATGTGTTGGAAGAAGTTAAGAAAATCCAATGGAACCCTCATCTGTATTTTGCCTGTGTGACCGTAAACTCATTATACACCAATATCAATATCAGAATGAGTCTAGAAGCAGTTATGAGAATGTTGGGAGAAGGACCCAAAACTACATACATTTGTCAACTTTTAGAGTTTGCTTTGATGCATAATTATTTTGTTTTGGGGGGAAATTTTTATTTACAATTGGAAGGGACAGCAATGGGGGCTGCTTTTGCCCCCTCATATGCAATAATGTTTATGTCATATTTTGAAAATATGTTTATTTATGGAACTGATTTTTTCAAAAATAAGGTTGTTATGTTTAAAAGATTTACAGATGATTTGATTTTTGTATGTAGTGGAAATATTGGTGAATTTGATCAGTTTATGGATTTGTTACGCCATAATACACATGGTTTACAGTTCACCTATAGAGCAAATAGAAAATGTATGCAATTCCTGGATGTTGAATTTTATGTTGATGGAAATGGCTTGTTGCAGTACAAACCTTTCCATAAGGAAACTGCAGCGGACAGTTTTCTGGAAGCAGGTAGTACCCATCCTGATCATTTGATCAAGTCAGTACCATATGGGGAATTCAAAAGAATACAAACTAATACCTCTAATGTAAAGATTTTAGAGGAAGTTTGTAATGGTCAAGGATAGGTTGTTAAAACGTGGTTACAACATGGAATGTACTAATGAGACCCTAGTAAAATTGGGAAGTAAAAGGGGATTTGAAAGATTAAAAGGAAAGTCAGTTCAAGGCAGGAAAGCTTTTGATAATAGCAATTTGCATGAATTGAAAGCTGAATCCCTGTTTTTTGTTAGTAAATTTTCCCCTTTTTCTGGGGCACTAAGAAAGTAAGTCTATGATCTTTGGCCTATTATTTGTGGTGATGAAGTAGTAGGTAATTTGTTCCCTGAGAAGGTTGTTTTTTCATATGGAAGGTTTAATAACTTGAGAGAACTATTAAGGACGAGAAATAAAACTGAGGTAGTAGAAAGGAAGGGTGTATTTCCATGTGGGGGTTGCAAGGTGTGTGGAAAATTAAAAAATGTGGATGGATGGACTATCAATGGGAAAAAGTTCTTTGTAAAAAAAAAAAAAAAAAAATGAGTTTAATTGAAATTCATGTGGTGTGGTCTACATCACTGGATGTAGATGCACACCATGTAAATGGTATGTGGGACAGACAAAGAGAAAGGTTAAACTCTAGGAGATGTTAGAAATGAGACTGAATAGTCCAGTGGCACAGCACTTTTGCAGTGCACATGGAGGTCACTTAGATAGTTTTTTCTTTAGTGTACTGGCAAAGCCACATTTTGAACAAAATTTGGGGGGGGGTGATAAATTTAAAAGGAAATTAGTTCAGTTGGAATCTAAATTAATAGTTTATTTTGGCACTTTGTTTCCGAAAGGTTTAAATCTAGAAATAGAGTGGGGTATTTAGTATTTATTATTTATTTGTCATTTACAATATGATTAGGATTTCATTGCACAATATTTCACATATAGATCAATGAAATAATATTTTAAGGTGAAGTAGTACAGCATATCTATTAATACAAACATGTTTACAAAAGAAAATATTCATGTTATTATTTAGTATAATAGGGCTTTGGGAGGTTGCAATTCATATATTTTCTTATGGACACTGTATATCTTTACTAGTATTTAATATAAATAAATTGATGAAACTATTTAATAAATAAACTTATTATAGGAATTTTGATAATGCACTGTTTAAAATGTATGTATAGTTCACTTTCGCTATTTTGTTAATGATGAACCGTGTGTATACTATGTGGGGGGCACATCTCTGTTTTGTAATGAAGTGTATTTAAGCAAAGTCAATTAAAGTTTTCTAACTGATTAATTAATTTATTGGTGGAATTGAGTGTGATGTTGGACTATAAAAAGCTGCCTGATTTATATGTATTCATTCCACTGAAGGCCGGTGGGGCCGAGGTACCAGAATGTGTTAATAAAGAAAACTTGGCAGCTACAGCAGTGCTCTATGTGTTTTATGTATTCCTGTTTTTCCAGTTTTTGTGTCAAAGTCATGGCCTCAAGCTAAATGTCAAAAAATGCATAGTCATCCTGTTTGGGAAAAACAAAACACTCACAAATTACCACATAGGTGGCAGCCCCCTTAATACAGAAGAGGTAATAAGAGATCTGGGGACCCAGGCAGATAGTAATCTCTCCTTTGACAATCATATACCTCACAAATACCTCACAAAGAGGATTACTGGCCTCAAACAGATGCCCTATGCAGACTGTCTCAAAAAGCTACAGCTTTACTCCATCGCATATCGCCTACTCAGGGGCGATCTCTGCCTAACATACAAAGCTATGTCAAACCCAGAGCTGTTGGACATGCTCCACTTAAAGAAATCCCAATCCCTCCGAGCTACACGCTCTAGGGACCTTAACCTTGTCACCACAATAAACAGAACATGCTGGAGGGATAGATTCCTGTCCCAGAGACTTCCCATACTCTGGAACAGACTACCTATCTATGTCAAACAGAGCTCCTCATTAGCACTCTTCAAGAAAAATCTTGATGATTGGATGGGAAATGGGAAGTTCACCCCGGTTAATCACTTCTGTGGCTCTGCTCGACAGGGGCACAGGAAAATAATTTTCTTGGGTGGCAAAAGCCAGGGTACATTTTTTGGCTGGGCTTGTATGGGCCCTAGGGCCGATGGCCTAGTACCTACCTATGAACTTATGAACCTATATTGCCAAAGAAGTTAGGAAATCCTTCTATGTGGCCCATCTACTTACTAAAGGGTTCGTATCTAGAAATAGAGGTTATAGTGCTCCTCTACTCGTCACTTATTAGACCCATCATAGAGTACAATGCCCCATTTGGGATGTACCTCACAAGACACTTCCAACAGCTGGAAAGACCACAAAACCACAAAAGTACCTCACCAAGAGGATTACTGGTCTCAAACATATGTCCTATGTAGCCCGACTGAAAAAACTCCGGCTGTACTCAGTGGCATATCACTTACTCAGTGGTGATCGCTGCCTGACTTACAAAGCCATGTCCAACTCAGAATTGATGGACATGCTCCACCTAAAGAAATCCAAGTCACTGCGAGCCACGCGCTCTAGTGAGCTAAACCTCACCATAACAATAAATAGAACATGCTGGAGGGATAGATTCCTGTCACAGAGACTCCCCATGCTTTGGAACAAAATTCCAAATTACATCAGGCAGAGCCCCTCACTAACGCTCTTCAAGAGAAACCTTGACGAGTGGATGGGTAACAGAAAATACACCCATGGGATCACTTCATTGGCTCTGCTTGACAGAGAATCAGTTAATTAATCAATGGGGCGGCGAAAGCAGACACACACTGGCTAGGCTTATAAATGCCTAGTACCTACCTAGGAACATATATATATATATATATACATATATATATATATATATATATATATATATATATATATATATGTGTGTGTGAGTGTAAATTATAATTTAAAATATAATATATAATAATAAATATAATTATAAATAAAATAATAAATACTTATATTAATAATGATAATATAATAATGATTATAGTAATAATATAATAGTATAATTATAATTAATAAATTAAATTATAAATATAATATATAATATAATAATATAATATATAACTTATATACAATATATATTATATATATATATATATATATATAATTATATATATAATATATTATAATTGCATTATAATATAATATATTATATATATTATTTATATATATAATTTTATATACATATATATATATATATATATATATATATATATATATATATATATATATATATATATATATATATATATATATATATATATATATATATATATATATATTTGTCTTTTTTTAAATATATAGAAATACACAGGTTCATAGGTAAGTACTAGGCTATTGGCCCTAGGGCCTATATAAGCCTAGCCAAAAAGGTACCCTGGCTTTCACCACCCAAGAAAAAATAATTTTCCTGTGCCTCTGTCGAGCAGAGCCACAGAAGTGAACCCCAGAGTGAGTTTCCTATTTCCAATCCAATCATCAAGATTGTTCTTGAAGTGTGCTAATGAGGAGCTTTGTTTTATATAGATAGGTAGTTTGTTCCAGAGTATGAGAAGTCTCTGGGACAGGAATCTATTCAAGCATGTTCTGTTTATTGTGTGGACAAGATTTAGGTCCTTAGAGCATGTGGCTTGGAGAGAGTCGGATTTCTTTAAGTGGAGCATGTCCAAACAGCTCTGGATTTGACATCGCTGTGTATGTTAGGCAGAGATCGCCTCTGAGTAGGCGATATGCAACAGACTAAACCTGGAGTTTTTTGAGATGGTCTGCATAGGGCACCTGTTTGAGGCTGGTAATCCTCTTTGTGAGGTATTTCTGCAGCCTTTCCAGTTGTTGTAGATGTCTTGTGAGGTACATACCAAAAGGGTCATTGTACGCTATAATGGGTTTAATGAGTGAGGGGAACAATTACCTCTTTTTTCCTGGATGAGAAACCTTTTGTGAAGAGGTGTGCCACATAGAAGGATTTCCTGCCTACCTTGGTGATGTGATCATCAAACGAGAGTCTACTGTCCACCTGTGTTCCAAGGCCTCACCACACTTTTGGTGTTAAGTAGACTACCGCCTATGTGGTAGTTCATGGGTACAGAGTTTTTACCAAAAGGGATGACAATGCACATTTTGGCATTGAGCTTGACGCCATGGCTTTGACACCAGGTATCTTTCTCAGTGAGGCCCTTTTGTAGGATGTCCACATCGTTAGGAGTTTCGATTATGGCTCCTAGTTTGCAGTCATCTGCGAACTTCATTAGCCAAAGACCTTCTGTGTTAGCCTGTACCTCAAAGAAGTAGATACCAAACAGGAGAGGACCCAGGACTGAACCCTGTGGTACTCCACTTGTCACTGGTCTGAAGTGGGATTTGGTGTCTGCTACTTTCACAGTGTGGGTTCTGTCAGTGGACCAGTTGGCAACCCATCTTGTGACATAAGGATGTATACCTAGTTTAGTGAGCTTATCTACAACTCCAGAGTTGGGGATGGTGTTGAAAGCCTTGGAGAGATCTATATATGCTGTGTGATCCACCTTACCCTTGTGTACAGCTTTGTTGACTGCTTCAAAGTCATCTTATCAGGTTTAAGAGACATGATCTGCCTTTTATGAATGCGAACTGGGTGGGGTCTAGAGTTCGGAGATTACTGATGTCTTTGCTTATAAGTTCCGTGATGATACGTTCCATGGCCTTGCAGACCAGGCTCATCAGGCTAATGGGGCGGTAGTTCCCGTGGTCCGTGGTGTATCTCCCTTTGTGTAGTGGGATAACCGTCGCTATGCCCCATTCAGTGGGCACAAAGCTTGAGGTGATGCTATGATTGAACATGATACTTAGCTGGGGTGCCAGTTCATTCTGTAGTTCATGTAGAACGCAGCCTGGGATGTTGTCAGGTCCCATGGATGCTATGTTCTTGACTTTGGTGTGTGTGGTTTTTACTTATGCAGCCATAATTACAGGAACTTTGCATTCTTCCGGTAGACAGATGGGCCCTTTAGGGGGTGAGAGGGGGGTAAAGTTAGCACTGAACCTGCCAGGATGTTGGCAGTATCAGTTGGCTCTGCATATTTAGTGCCATTGTGTTATAACTCAGAGCAGATCTATGTGTTGCCATTGAGATTCTTGACATAGTTATAGAATGTTTTGTCGTTTTCTTTAGAAACAGTGATGATTTTTTCGTAACTAGCTTTGGTGGATTTTATGAGGGATCTCAGCTTCTTAATGAGGCTGACCTTGGAGTTCCTCCAATCATGGGATTTTACTCTTTTTTGCAGCAGTTTCTTTCTTCTGTTGTAGAGTTTGTTTATGGCAAGGGACCACTAGATTGGCTTCCTTTTTTTTTTGGAGGATAGCATCTTGGTTCTGTTAGGGATAGCACGATCCATGCACTCGTTTAAGTGCTTATAAAGTTGATTTGTGTAGGATTCAGCAATCATACCTCTATTGTCCATCTGCATGGGTGTCGTGAAGTTTGCCACTTCTGTCTTAAGAATTGTGAAGTTGGCTTTGGAGAAAATTTTTATGGTGGTTTCCCTAATGGGGGTTGGGTTGGGATTTGGATGTCTTGGGTGATTAGCTTGTGGTCGGATCTGACCAACGAGGAATTGACCTCTGGTGTGGAACATCGGTTGCCCATGTTGGTAATGACCAGGTCTAGGTTACTGCTGCCCCTGGTGGGGGTGTGGATAATTTATGAATTCCAGAAAACGTTGAGCAAAAGAGTTGGTGTATGAGTAGTTTTCCCAGTTAATGGTGGGGTAGCTGAAATCACCCATTACTAGGGTGTCAGGTTGTACCCTAATATTTTCCAGTGAATCAAGAAATGAGAAGTGTGAATCCTGGGGCATGGTGGGGGATCTGTAGCAAGCTACACTTTGGATTGCGGTCTTGCCCAGAGTTAGTTGCACTTGGATAATCTCAGATGCATTATGCTGAGCAGCTAGCCTGGATGTGTCGATACCCTTAATGAATATGGACACATCTCTGCCTTTACTGCTTCGGTCCAGGTTAGGTGGCCAAAAGGTGTGGTATGAATTATAGCCTGGTAATGCAAGGGTGCTCTCTGGAGCCTTGAACCAGGTCTCTATCACTGCAGAGATGTCGATGTTCTCCATTTTAAGGAGTGCCTCAAGTGAGTGCATTTTGAGGTTTAGACTTCTACCATTGAGTCACATTACCCCAGATTTTGCTTGCTTGTACCTGTAACGGTGGTGCATTTGTTATTTGAACCTTGCCTAAAAAAGGGAGTATAGGGGTGGCAAGAGCCTTAGCCAGTATCAGGAATCCGAAGGGCGACAGGTGGAGGCCATCTCTGGCAAAGCGTGGTCAGTCATTGATGTCATCCCAGGCAGACAGATACTGGATCCCCTTAGAATGACACCAGAAGCTTAGCCAATTGTTGAAGTCAATCATTTTGTCCTTGTACTGTGGTATCACTCTGGGTGATGGCAGGATGCTACTCAGGGCTAGGGTCATACCTGCCTGGGCTACAAGATCAGACAGCTCCTCCATGTCTCTTTTCATGTAGTCCAGGAAGATAAGTCTCAGGTCATTCACACCAACGTGGACAATGACAGTCATATTTGTACTTGTTGTGGAGTGACCCAAGTGCATGCTTTATGTGGCGGATCCTGGCACACGACAGGCAGCTGACAGTAACTTTCTCCTTGTTTAGTCTGGTGAGTGGAACATCAGTGTGCCTGACTACAGAGTCACCTATGACTACAGTGTTGGGTATGTTATGCCTTATGGACTGTGGTTGGGTGGCACACTGAGTTTGTCGGCTGTGTGTCATTTGGGTTGTGTTGGGGGGTGGAGGTTGCTTGCATTTCAGCTTTGGAGGTCTCTGTTGCTTGAGCAGATTTTTATTAAGTGCCTCCGTGAATGTAGATGTGTGTTTTGTGTTTCTGTGTGTGTGTGTTTGGTGGTGTAGGTTTTGAGGGACTATGTGATGAGTGTGGTGTGGTGCAAGTGTTTACCCTCTCCTCTTGACGGTCTAGTTCAGTCTTTGGTGAAGAGAGCTTTGGTCCCAGCTTGGCTATATAAGTGCATCTCTCACAGGTTGTAGTGTTGGGTGGTAGGAGGAGAGGGTTGTCTGTGTACATGAGGCAATTGCTGCATTGCCCCAAGATGCCAAGATTCATCAGGTAAACAGGAGAAAACACCAGGAGCTGACCCTTAGACATGCCTGGATAAGTGCTTATTAATTAAGTACTAAAACCTGTTTTCCTCTAGACAAGTGAGGAAAGTTGAGTGCTGTAGTAATTTGTAGCTTATTTAGTGCTTACGAGTTCTGAACAAGTGCTGAGCTCAGAGAAACCGATTTGAGTGTTAAAACTAAAAAACTGGCTAGTTCTAATGGAAAATTTGAAGAGCAGACTTTATGGCGCTGGGAATATTTAAACCCTAGGTAAGCAGCGATGCATAAAGTGTATTTTTTTTAATATAACAGTAGCAAATGAGCAAACTGATTTAAATAAGTTAACCAATCAACCAATGAAAAGCTAAAAACTGAGCCTCGTTCCAGCAGTCTTCGAATAGACAAGTTCTAACTGCACACTCCTGCCACTAGGGTGCAGAGGAACCTGCCCCAGTAAAAGATGGCCTGGATTAGTGCTCAAGTTGTACAAACAAAGCTAGATTCACAGGTCTGAATCTAGTCTTGTGCTACAGCAAACAAGGCGTACCAGTTTCAGAAAGAAACAGTTCAAATAAGCAGGCACAGTAAGCCAGAAACTCGCAGCTCAGAAGTGCAGAATCTACCCTCTCCTCCCACAAGAGTATAGACCACACCTTCTTAATTTAAAACAACTGGCCCTACAGCCCAAGCGCTTAAACCAGAACTAATACACTTTTAGAATAACAGACACTAAGCCATCAATCAGCAACTTCCAACTTAGAAGGATGTAAAGTATCTGTTCTGCCACAACAGTGAAGACTGCAAACCTTCTTAATGTAAAACAACAGGTCTGAAGCCCAAGTGTTTAAACCTAAGGCTTTGAATAACAGTTACAATTTAATCAGGCTACTAACAAGCAGTAAAAAATGCAGCAGAATAAATGCAATTAACTACTTTTAAGAACAGGCAGCAAAAGCAAAATAAAGTAAGAAGAAACACAAATACAGTAAAAGCAGATGAATAAAGTGCAATTTTCTTTTTATAACAATAGAAAACAAGCAAAATGATTTAAACAAATTACCCAATTAACCAGTAAAAAAGCTCAAAACTGAGCCCTGTTCCAGCAGTCTTCAATTAGACAAGTTCTAACTGCACACTCCTGCCACTAGGGTGCAGGGGAACATTCTTCAAAAAAAGATGGCCTGGATTAGTCCTCAAGTTATACAAACAAAGCTAGATTCTTCAAAAAAAGATGGCCTGGATTAGTCCTCAAGTTATACAAACAAAGCTAGATTCAACAGGTCTGAATATAGTCTATGCTATAGCAAACAAGGTGCACCAATGTCAGAAAGAAACAGTTCAGATAAGCAGGCATAATAAGCCTTTAACCAGATATTTACAGCTCAGAAGGGCAGAATCTAGCCTCTCCTCCCGCAAGAGTGCAGACCACAAACTTTCTTAATGTAAAATAACTGGCCTGAAGGCCAAGTGCTTAAACCAGAACTAATACACTTTTAGAATAACAGACACTGAGCCTTCAATCAGCAATTCCCAACTTAGAAAGATGTAAGCTACCTATCCTGCCACAATAGTGCAGAACAGTGCAGAACCTGACTCCCTCCAACTTTTCTATTGTAATAGGTGAATTACAATTTAGTTTTTGAAACTATAGTGGCTTAAAGGTGTATGCACAATAACAGTGAAGGGATCCAACCAATTGCTGCTAGATTTGGCCAGAATACATTGAATCAGCCTTACACTCAAGTCAGTGTTCATTCCCAAGGATTTATTTTTTTTAATTTGGTAAAGTTTTGCTTTTCTTTCATTATAGTTTCTATACTAATCACAACTCTCTCCATAACTGCCAAACAGCCCTGTTTGTGTGCTTGCAGTGATAATTATTTAAAGTATTCCACAGCTACTCAGATCAGTCTTGTTAGACACTGGTATTTTAAATCTTATTCCTCACCTTACACTGACAGTTTTTCAGCCCTTCTCCCTGTGGAGGAGGGATCCAGAAGTTCCTGGTTAATCCTGTTCTGGCTGCTCTACTCCATTCTCCCTATCTGCTACTCCCACCCACCACCTGATTATCTTCATTAGTCAGCCCCCTCCTAGGGTGCCATCTTTAAACAAAATCTCTACTACCTAACTCACATTCATTCATTTCATCCTGTAGCTGTTGTACCTTCCCTACCCCTCTGTTCGTTGTGCCTGCACAGCAAGTAAGTCGAGCAATATCCCCAGTTTGTCCCCATTACAAACTGGCTAACTCACAACACTAGCTAAAGTGTACTTTACCCCTGGCCCCTCCAGCTACTGTATTCCTAACCTTAAAATTTCCCTAGAAATGCATTAACTATAGGACTCTTACTAAAAAATTGTATTAAAAAATAGCAAATCTATAGCCAGCAAAATTAAGTGCTAAAACCGGTTTAATTTAAGAGCTAAAATACTTACCTTACAGCTCTAGGAAGCCCTAGGAAACCTTTTTGATTGCAATAATGATCTGTATACTGTCACCCCAAAAGTCAGCTGTATCCAATACGCTGATGACTCCACCCTGATCTGCACCACCACATCTCCAACAGACTTATGGTCTGCTACCCAGTCCACCTTTAACACTATAGAAAACTGGCTTTCTGAACGTCGTTTGATACTAAATCCCAAAAAAACTAAAATGCTGTTATTCTCACCAACACAAAGGTCTCCTGTTTTTACCGTTACCATAAATGCAAATGATGGCACATTAATCTCCCCTGACCCCTCTACAAAACTACTAGGTGTCATTATAGAAAACAATCTAAAATTCGACCTACATGTAAACCAATCGATCAAAACCATCAATAAAAACC